>NC_074665.1:78689900-78877400 GCF_029448725.1 Salvelinus fontinalis
TATGTGGTATTGTGTGTAGATTGCTAATGATTTTTATTTATTTTTATCCATTTTAGGAAAAGGCTGTAAAGTAACAAAATGTGGAAAAAGTCAAGCGGTCGGAATACTTTCCCAAGGCACTGTATGTATGTATGTATGTATGTATGTATGTGTATATGCCGCTTTGCCATCGCTCATCCATATACTTATATGTACATATTCTCATTAACCCCTTTAGATTTGTGTTTATTAGGTAGTTGCTGGGGAATTGTTCGATTACTTGTTAGATATTACTGCACTGTTGGAAATATAAGCACAAACATTTCGCTACACTCACATTAATATCTGCTAATCATGTGTACGTGACCAATACAATTTGATTTGATTTTGATTTGATGTATGTACTGTATGTACAGTTTAAGTCAGAAGTTTACATACACCTTAGCTAACTACATTTAAACTCAGTTTTTCACAATTCCTGACATTTAATCCTAGTAAAAATTCCCTGTCTTAGGTCAGTTAGGATCACCACTTTATTTTAAGAATGTGAAATGTCAGGATAATACTAGAGATAATGATTTATTTCAGCTTTCAATTCTTTCATCACATTCCCAGTGGGTCAGAAGTTTACATACACTCAGTTAGTATTTGGTAGCATTGCCTTTAAATTGTTTAACTTGGGTCAAAAGTTTTGGGTAGCCATCCACAAGCTTCCCACAACAAGTTGGGTGAATTTTGGCCCATTCCTCCTGACAGAGCTGGTGTAACTGAGTCATGTTTGTAGGCTTCTTTGCTCGCACACGCTTTTTCAGTTTTGCCCAAAAATGTTCTATAGGATTGAGGTCAGGGCTTTGTGATGGCCACTCCAATACCTTGACTTGTTGTCCTTAAGACATTTTGCCACAACTTTGAAAGTCTGCTTGGGGGTCATTGTCGATTTGGAAGACCCATTTGCAACCAAGCTTTAACTTCCTGACTGATGTCTTGAGATGTTGCTTCAATATATCCACATAATTTTCCTCCCTCATGATGCCATCTAGTGCACCAGTCCCTCCTGCAGATGATGTCCCTCAGTCCCTCCTCCCTCATGATGCTGCCACCCCTGTGCTTCACGTTGGGATGGTGTTCTTCGGCCTACAAGCCTCCACCTTTATCCTCTGAACATAACGATGGTTATCATGGCCAAACAGTTCTATTTTAGTTTTATCAGAGGACATTTCTCCAAAAAGTACGATCTTTGTCCCCATGTGCAGTTGCAAACCGTAGTCTGGCTTTTTTTATGGCGGTTTTGGAGCAGTGGCTTCTTCCTTGCTGAGCGGCCTTTCATATATGTGTATATATGTCGATATAGGACTCGTTTTACTGTGGATATAGATACTTTCGTACTTGTTTCCCCCAGCTTCTTCACAAGGTCCTTTGCTGTTGCTCTGTGATTGATTTGCACTTTTCGCACCAAAGTATGTTCACCTCTATGAGACAGAACGCGTCTCCTTCCTGAGTGGAATGATGGCTGTGTGGTCCCATTGTAACAACTTTCCTCTTCTTCTGACGAGGAGTAAGAGATATCGGACCAATTTGCAGCGTGGTAAGTGTTTTAATATGTAAACTGAACACTACAAAAATACAAAATAACAAAATGAAAGAACAAACGAAAATCGAAACAGTCCCGTATGGTGCAAACACAGACACAGGAAACAACCACCCACAAAACACAAAGGAAAACAGGCTACCTAAATATGGCTCCCAATCAGAGACAACGACTGACACCTGCCTCTGATTGAGAACCATACTAGGCTAAACACATAGAAATAGAACAATAGAACAAAACAGAAAAACAACATAGAATGCCCACCCCAACTCACGCTCTGACCAAACTAAAATGAAGACATAAAAAATGAACTAAGGTCAGAACGTGACACCCATGGTGTTTATACTTGCGTACTGTTGTTTATACAGATGAACGTGGTAGCTTCAGGCGTTTGGAAATTGCTCCCAAAGATGAAGCAGACTTGTGGAGGTCTACAATTGTTTTTCTGAGGTCTTGACTGATTTATTTTGATTTTCCTATGATGTCAACCAAAGAGTCACTGAGAGTGAAGGTAGGCCTTGAAATACATCCACAGGTACACCTCCAATTGTCTCAAATTATGTCAATTAGCCTATCAGAAGCTTCTAAAGCCATGACATCATTTTTGGAATTTTCTTAGCTGTTTAAAGGCACAGTCAACATAGTGTATGTAAACTTCTGACCCACTTGACTTGTTATACAATGAATTATACGTGAAATAATCTGTCTGTAAACAATTGTTGGAAAAATTACTTGTGTCATGCACAAAATAGATGTCCTAACCAACTTGCCAAAACTAGTTTGTTAACAAGAAATTTGTGGAG
This sequence comes from Salvelinus fontinalis, assembly GCF_029448725.1. Lineage (NCBI taxonomy): Eukaryota > Metazoa > Chordata > Actinopteri > Salmoniformes > Salmonidae > Salvelinus > Salvelinus fontinalis. Next base: position 78,692,271 of record NC_074665.1, read on the forward strand.
TGGTTGGAAAACGAGTTTTAGTGACTCCAACCTCAGGGTATGTAAACTTCCGACTTCAACTCGATGCACCTATATTTTTTTATTGCTCTAGGGATATAATTATTGTTTGGAAAACCCTATTTATTATTATGTATGGATTTTTATCGTAATTTTTTTAGACTTTTTATGCGATGAGCAATGCAGAAACACCGGAAGAATAATTATCACTGAAATATCAGTGAATTATTGTAATGTTTGTTTATGTGTTAATTAATCCCATAATGGATGGGCTGCCAACTGACAATTTCACACGAAAATAAAATGTAATTCGTTCATATTTTTATCATTAATTTCTCATCTTATGAGGTGGTGTTGACTAGGAGGGCCTGTGACAGGGTGATTTTAAACCTAACCCTAAACTTAACCGCACTGCTAATCTTATGCCTAACCCTAACCACACTGCTAACCTTATGCCTAACCCTAACCTTAAATTAAGACCAAAAAGCAAATTTTTGTTTCCATACATTTTCTAGCCAATTTTGACTTTATGTTTGTCGTAACTAGTGGAATCCTTATTTATGTGCTGTACGGATATATCTCCATATTGGATTAGATTTCAGGCGTTTATGGTTTGTTGGTCCTACTGTAGTTCAGTGTATTAGTCTGACTGACAGGCTGCATCCATTATTTAGGTCTGCTCTAGACAATACACTACAGAAATGTAGTTAGCCTCTCTCTCTCTCTCTCTCTCTCTCTCTCTCTAATAATCATGTCTAGAATGATGCCTTGTAATGCTAATATTGTCTCGTAACCTTAGCTTTATGCCTTGTGTGTGAATCCATTAATTTTACAATGATATTCAATGTCTGCCTTTGATATAGATAATTCTTAATTCCTTTCTTGATAGTTTATTGTTGTAACTCAACTGTAACTCTCTTGTTTATTGCTAAATCGTCTTTATGGATTCAGATATTCAGGTTAATAGACATTGTCATATTAATTACATAGTCTTATCACAGGTCGCACGTGACCCAGTGCCCGAATTCGGATGTTTCCTGACATCAATCTTTAAGCCGCAATAAACTGGGGCAGTAAACAGGACCTCGTGCCGGCACAAAGGTGGTTTTTCGGCTGTATGCTCGAATATTGGCACCCTACAAAGATGAATATGGTTGTAGTTAGCTAGTAGTGGTTTGGCTTCACAAGGTCTCACACTACAGCTTACATGCGATAGATGTTGCTGATATTGATTGATGCTGATATTGATTGTTGCTGATATTGATTGATGGTGATATTGATTGTTGCCGATATTGATTGTTGCCGATATTGATTGATGCCGATATTGATTGATGCCAATATTGATTGATGCCGATAATGAATGTTGCTAATATTGATTGTTGCTGATATTGATTGTTGCTGATGTTGATTGTTGATGATATTGATTGTTGATGATATTGATTGTTGATGATATTGATTGTTGCTGATATTGATTGTTGCTGAAATTGATTGATGCTGATATTGATTGTTGCTGATATTGATTGTTGCTGATATTGATTGTTGCTAATACTGATTGTTGCTGATATTGATTGATGCTGATATTTATTGATGCTGATATTGATTGTTGCTGATATTGATTGATGCTAATATTGATTGATGCTGATATTGATTGATGCTGATATTGATTGATGCTGATATTGATTGATGCTGCTATTGATTGTTGCTGATATTGATTGTTGCTGAAATTGATTGATGTTGATATTGATTGATGCTGATATTGATTGTTGCTGATATTGATTGTTGCTGATATTGATTGATGCTGATATTGATTGATGCTAATATTGATTGTTGCTGATATTGATTGATGCTGATATTGATTGATGCTGATATTGATTGATGCTGATATGTCCCCAACCGATAGTTTTTTTGTTAATTTATTTGCATTGTTTGTAACTTATTTTTTTTAAATATTTTTATTTAATTTTTTTATTAAATTTTATCCCCTTTTCTCCCCAATTTTTCGTGGTATCCAATCGCTAGTAATTACTATCTTGTCTCATCGCTACAACTCCCGTACGGGCTCGGGAGAGACGAAGGTCGAAAGCCATGCGTCCTCCGAGGCACAACCCAACCAAGCCGCACTGCTTCTTTAACACAGCGCGCCTCCAACCCGGAAGCCAGCCACACCAATGTGTCGGAGGAAACACCGTGCACCTGGCCCCCTTGGTTAGCGCGCACTGCGCCCAGCCGGCCACAGGAGTCGCTGGAGCGCGATGAGACAAGGAAATCCCTACCGGCCAAACCCTCCCTATCCCGGACGACGCTAGCCCAATTGTGCGTCGCCCCACGGACCTCCCGGTCGTGGCCGGCTGCGACAGAGCCTGGGGGCGAACCCAGAGACTCTGGTGGCGCAGTTAGCACTGCGATGCAGTGTCCTAGACCACTGCGCCACCCGGGAGGCCCTGTAACTTATTTTTAACGTATTTTGTACATAATGTTGCCGCTACTGTCTCTTATGATCAAAAATAACTTCTGGACATCAAGACTGAGGTTACTCACCACGGACTGCCAGAATCCTTTTTTTCCTAACGAGACTGACGAGCCGACGCAAATGATATATACTGCTTTCCCGGGAACAGGCCCAGATCCCCGTGATTTGCATGAAGAGGAGGCAGAGAAAAAGGTGCCAGGGGGCTGCCTTCTGAGAATTCGTTGGCGATCGAACAAATCCCCACTTCCTTCCATTCTGCTGGCAAACAGGCAATTTTTGGAGAATAAAATCGATGACCTACGCGGAAGATTAAACTACCAATGGGACATTCAAAACTGTAATATCTTATTCTTCACGGAGTCGTGGCTGAACGACGATACTTACATACAGCTGGCTGGTTATACGCTGCACCGGTAGGATAGAACAGCGGTGTCTGGTAAGACAAGGGGCGGCGGACTATGTATTTTTGTAAATAACAGCTGGTGCACGATATCTAAGGAAGTCTTGAGCTGTTGCTCACCTAAAGTAGAGTATCTCATGATAATATGTAGACTACACTATCTACCTAGAGAGTTTTCATCTGTATTTTTGTAGCTGTTTACATACCACCACAGACTGAGGCTGGCACTAAGACAGCATTGAATAAGCTGTATTCCAACGATAAGCAAACAAGAAAATCCTCACACAGAAGCGGCGCTCCTAGTAGCCGGGGACTTTAATGCAGGGAAACTTAAATTAGTTTTACCATATTTCTATCAGCATGTCACATGTGCAACCAGAGGGAAAAACACTCTGGACCACCTTTACTCCACACACAGAGAAGCATACAAAGCTCTGCCTCGCCCTCTATTTAGCAAATCTGACCATAATTCTATAATAATAATAATAATAATAAATTCATTCTACCTCTCCCTGTCCGAGTCTGCAATACCAACACATTTTAAGCAGACCACCATAGTGTCTGTGCCCAAGAACACTAAGGTAACCTGCTTAAATGACTACCAACCGAAAGGCTGGTCATGGCTCACATCAACACCATTATCCCAAAAACCCAAGACCCACTCCAATTTGCATACTGTCCAAACAGTTCCACAGATGATGCAATCTCTATTGCACTCCACACTTCCCTTTCCCACCTGGACAAAAGGAACACCTATGTGAGAATGCTATTCATTGACTACAACTCAGCGTTCAACATCATAGTGCCTTTAAAGCTCATCAATAAGCTATGGACCCTGGGACTAAACACCTCCCTCCGCAACTGGATCCTGGACTTCCTGACGGGCCTCCCCCAGGTGGTAAGTGTAGGTAACAACACATTCGCCACGCTGATCTTCAACACAGGGGCCCCTCAGGAGTGCGTGCTCAGGCCCCTCCTGTACTCACTGTTCACTCATGACTGCACGGCCAGGCATGACTCCAACACCATCATTAACTTCTTATGGGCAGGTAGCGTCCCACCTGGCCAACATCCGGTGAAATTGCAGAGCGCGAAATTCAAACTACAGTATTATAAATATTTAACTTTCATAAAATCACAAGTGTAATACATCAAAATAAAGCTTACCTTCTTGTTATTCCAGCCATGGTGTCAGATTTCAAAAAGGCTTTACGGCGAAAGCAAACCATGCGATTATCTGAGGACAGCGCCCCGCATACAAAAGCATGATAAACATATTTCAACCAGGCAGGTGTGACACGAAAGTCAGAAATAGCAATATAAAAAATGTCTTACCTTTGATGATCTTCTGTTGGCACTCCAAAAGGTCCCAGTTACATCACAAATGGTCCTTTTGTTCGATAATGTCCTTCTTTATATCCATAAAAACTCAGTTTAGCTGGTGCACTTTAGTCAATAATCCACCCAGTTTCCCTCCATCAAAATGCATACAAAATGAATGAATCTCAAACAAGTCAAACAATGTTTATAATCAAACCTTAGGTACCCTAATACGTAAATAAACTATAAAATTTAAGACGGAGAATTGTTATTGTCTATACCGGAGAAAAATACCAAAGAACGCACTCTCTTCCACGCGCTTGGAAACAATACAGCCAAAATGGGAGCCACATAGAAAAACTACAATTTCTGTCTAATTTTTTCAAAAACCAGCCTGAAACTCTTTCTAAAGACTGTTGACATCTAGTGGAAGCCCTAGGAACTGCAATCTGGGAGGACTTGGCCTTATAATAAAAGTGATAGCCATTGAAAATAGAGGCAGGCTGATTTTTTGGGGGGGGGTGGCTTGTCCTTGGGGTTTCGCCTGCCGAATCACTTCTGTTATATTCACAGACATAATTGTAACAGTTTTTCTATCCAAATCTACCAATTATATGCATATCCTAGCTTTTGGCCCTGAGTAACAGGCAGTTTACCTTTGGCACGCTTTTCATCCTGACGTCAAAATACTGCCCCCTACCCAAGAGAGGTTAAGTTTGCCGATAGGCCTGATCATCAACAACGAAGAGACAGCCTATAGGGAGGAGGTCAGAGACCTGGCCATGTGGTGACAGGACAACAACCTCTCTCTCAATGTGATAAAGACAAAGGAGATGATTGTGGACTACAGGAAAAAGAGGGCCGAGCACGCCCCCATTCTCATCGACGGGGCTGCAGTGGAGCAGGTTGAGAGCTTAAAGTTCCTTGGTGTCCACATTACCAACAAACTAACATGGTCCAAGCACTCCATGACAGTTGTGAAGAGGGCACGACAAAACCTATTCCCTGTCAGGAGACTGAAAATATTTGGCATGGGTCCTCAGATCCTCAAAAGGTTCTACAGCTGCACCATTGAGAGCATCCTGACTGGTTGCTTCACTGCCTGGTATGGCGACTGCTCGGCCTCCGACCACAAGGCACTACAGAGGTTAGTGCGTACGGCCCAGTACATCACTGGGGCCAAGCTTCCTGCCATCCAGGATCTCTATACCAGGCGGTGTCAGAGGAAGGCCCTAAAAATTGTCAAAGACTCCAGCCACCATAGTCATAGACTGTCCTCTCTGCTACTGCATGGCAAACATTACCAGAGCGCCAAGTCTAGGTCCAAGAGGCTTCTAAGCGGCTTCTATCCCCAAGGCATAAGACTCCTGAACATCATATCAAATGGCTACCCAGACTATTTGCACCCCCCCCCCCCCCACACACTTTTACACCACTGCTACTCTCTGTTGTTCTCATTTATGCATAGTCACTTTAATAACTCTACCTACATGTACATGTTACCTCAACTAACCGGTGTCACCGCACATTCACTCTGTACCGGAACCCTCCTGTATATAGTCTCGCTATTGTTATTTTACTACTGCTCTTTGATTACTTGTTACTTTTATTTCTTATTCTTATCGTTATTTTTTCAAAGTTAATTGTTAGTGAGGGGCTCGTAAGTTAGCATTTCATTGTAAGGTCTATACCTGTTCTATTTGTCGCATGTGACTAATATATATATAGATTTTATTTCAGACCCACTCTCTGTACTATCCAAGCAGCAGTAGCAGACCGACTCTCTGTACTATCTAAGCAGCAGCAGCAGACCCACACTCTGTACTGTCCAAGCAGCAGCAGCAGACCCACACTCTGAACTGTCCAAGCAGCAGCAGCAGCAGACCCACACTCTGTACTATCCAAGCAGCAGACCCACACTCTGAACTGTCCAAGCAGCAGCAGCAGTAGACCCACACTCTGTACTATCCAAGCAGCAGACCCACACTCTGTACTATCCAAGCAGCAGACCCACACTCTGTACTATCCAAGCAGCAGACCCACACTCTGAACTGTCCAAGCAGCAGCAGCAGCAGACCCACACTCTGTACTGTCCAAGCAGCAGCAGCAGACCCACACTCTGAACTGTCCAAGCAGCAGCAGCAGCAGACCCACACTCTGTACTATCCAAGCAGCAGCAGCAGCAGCAGACCCACTCTCTGTACTATCCAAGCAGCAGCAGCAGACCCTCTCCCTTAACTATCCAAGCAGCAGCAGCAGACCCACACTCTCTACTGTCCAAGCAGCAGCAGCAGACCCACACTCTGTACTATCCAATTAGCAGCAGCAGAACCACTCTCTGTACTGTCCAAGCAGCAGCAGCAGACCCTCTCTCTGTACTGTCCAATCAGCAGCAGCAGACCCTCTCTCTGTACTGTCCAATCAGCAGCAGCAGACCCACACTCTTTACTATCCAAGAAGCAGCAGCAGCAGCAGACCCACTCTCTGTACTATCCAAGCAGCAGCAGTAGACCCACACTCTGTACTGTCCAAGCAGCAGCAGCAGGAGACCCACACTCTGTACTATCCAAGCAGCAGCAGCAGACCCACTCTCTGTACTGTCCAAGCCGCAGCAGCAGACCCACACTCTGTACTATCCAAGCAGCAGCAGCAGACCCACTCTCTGTACTATCCAAGCAGCAGCAGCAGTCCCACTCTCTGTACTGTCCAAGCAGCAGCAGCAGACCCTCTCCCTTAACTATCCAAGCAGCAGCAGCAGACCCACACTCTGTACTATCCAAGCAGCAGCAGTAAACCCACACTCTGTACTATCCAATTAGCAGCAGCAGACCCACTCTCTGTACTGTCCAAGCAGCAGCAGCAGACCCTCTCTCTGTACTGTCCAAGCAGCAGAAGCAGACCCTCTCCCTTAACTATCCAAGCAGCAGCAGCAGACCCACACTCTGTACTATCCAAGCAGCAGCAGTAAACCCACACTCTGTACTATCCAATTAGCAGCAGCAGACCCACTCTCTGTACTGCCCAAGCAGCAGCAGCAGCAGACCCTCTCTCTGTACTGTCCGAGCAGCAGCAGACCCACTCTCTATTCTATCCAAGCAGCAGCAGCAGACCCACACTCTGTACTGTCCAAGCAGCAGCAGCAGAACCACTCTCTGTACTGTCCAAGCAGCAGCAGCAGACCCACTCTCTGTTCTATCCAAGCAGCAGCAGCAGAACCACTCTCTGTACTGTCCAAGCAGCAGCAGCAGAACCACTCTCTGTACTGTCCAAGCAGCAGCAGCAGACCCTCTCTCTGTACTGTCCAAGCAGCAGCAGCAGCAGCAGACCCTCTCTCTGTACTGTCCAAGCAGCAGCAGCAGAACCACTCTCTGTACTGTCCAAGCAGCAGCAGCAGACCCTCTCTCGGTACTGTCCAAGCAGCAGCAGCAGAACCACTCTCTGTACTGTCCAAGCAGCAGCAGCAGACCCTCTCTCGGTACTGTCCAAGCAGCAGCAGCAGACCCTCTCTCGGTTCTGTCCAAGCAGCAGCAGCAGACCCACTCTCTGTACTGTCCAAGCAGCAGCAGCAGACCCCCTCTCTGTACTGTCCAAGCAGCAGAACCACTCTCTGTTCTATCCAAGCAGCAGCAGCAGAACCACACTCTGTACTTCCCAAGCAGCAGCAGCAGACCCTCTCTCTGTACTGTCCAAGCAGCAGCAGCAGCAGCAGACCCTCTCTCTGTACTGTCCAAGCAGCAGCAGCAGAACCACTCTCTGTACTGTCCAAGCAGCAGCAGCAGACCCTCTCTCGGTACTGTCCAAGCAGCAGCAGCAGACCCTCTCTCTGTACTGTCCAAGCAGCAGCAGCAGACCCACACTCTGTACTGTCCAAGCAGCAGCAGCAGAACCACTCTCTGTACTGTCCAAGCAGCAGCAGCAGACCCTCTCTCTGTACTGTCCAAGCAGCAGACCCTCTCTCTGTACTGTCCAAGCAGCAGACCCTCTCTCTGTACTGTCCAAGCAGCAGCAGCAGCAGCAAACCCCCTCTCTGTACTGTCCAAGCAGCAGAACCACTCTCTGTACTGTCCAAGCAGCAGCAGCAGAACGCCTCTCTCGGTACTCTCCAAGCAGCAGCAGCAGGGCAGTAGTTGTTTTGGAATCTATTTTAACATCTATTTTTTCAGAAGGTAAGTGGTTCAATATTGTTGTCAAAAAAAAAACTTTTTTTTTTTTTCCCAGACGTCCTGAAAATGAAGACTTGTTGATTGATAATCATTGTTTTTGAGTGCATGGTATTTTGCAGTGAGTGGGTGGTTATCCTGTGCTGTGTGTGATTTTGGCGTCTGCTGAACAAGACAGAGCGGAGCGGGGGGAGGGAGACCATTCATGACACGTGGTTTACTTTCCCCCATCTTTAGCTGTCTGGGCTATCGCTCGAAGGAAACACATTTTTATCACTTAATCTTATGGCTGCAAGCCCTAAGTCGGGATCAATATGACAACATACACTTCAAGTGCAGGGCGCGAAATTCAAAATATAATTTTTTGAAATATTTAACTTTCACACATTAACAAGTCCAATACAGCAAATGAAAGGTACACATCTTGTGAATCCAGCCAACATGTCCGATTTTTTAAATGTTTTACAGCGAAAACAGGACGTATATTTATGTTAGCTCACCACCAAATACAAAAAAGGACAGACATTTTTCACAGCACAGGTAGCATGCACAAAGCCAACCTAACTAACCAAGAACCAACCAAACTAACCAGCAAACAACTTCATCAGATGACAGTCTTATAACATGTTATTCAATAAATCTATGTTTTGTTCAAAAAATGTTCATATTTCAGGTATAAATCATAGTTTACATTGCAGCTATAATCAGAAATTGCACCGAAAGCAGACAGAATAATTACAGACACCAACGTCAAATACCTAAATACTCATCATAAAACATTTCTGAAAAATACATAGTGTACAGCAAAAGAAAGTCAGCATCTTGTGATTCCAGCCAATATTTCCGATTTATTAAGTGTTTTACAGCAAAAACACAATATAGCGTTATATTGGCTTACCACAATAGCCAGAAACACAAGCCATTCCCCAGTAGCAAAGGTTAGCGATCGTAACAAACCAGCAAAAGATATATCATTTTTGACTAACCTTGATAAGCTTCATCAGATGACAGTCCTATAACATCAGGTTATACATACACTTATGTTTTGTTCGAAAATGTGCATATTTAGAGCTGAAATCAGTGGTTATACATTGTGCTAACGTAGCATCTTTTTCCCACAACGTCCGGATATTTTTCTGACACTTTTTCTGACACACATATTCTGACCAAATAGCTATTCATAAACATAACTAAAAAATACATGTTGTATAGGAAATGATAGATACACTAGTTCTTAATGCAATCGGCGTGTTAGAATTCTAAAAATAACTTCATTACGACATCCAGCTTAGGTATAGCGAGAGAGTACCCAAAAGCTGGGCGCAAACGACTAGCACAACATGTTCGACAGATATATGAAATAGCATCATAAAATGGGTCCTACTTTTGATGATCTTTCATCAGAATGTTGTACAAGGGGTCCTTTGTCCAGAACAATCGTTGTTTGGATTTAGAACGGCATTTTCCCCTCTCGATTTAGCAAGCACACTTGCCAAGTGGCGCGAATCTCTCCATGTCAACAAACGGAAGAGAACGGAACACGGCAAAACTCGCGGCAATTTTTTTTTTCAATAATCTGATTAAACTATATTGAAAAAACATACTTTACGATGATATTGTCACATGTATCAAATAAAATCAAAGCCGGAGATATTAGTCATCCATAACGGCAGCTTATTAGAAGGCAAATCCAGGTCCCTGCTCGCACTCTCCAGAAAACAGGAAACTGGTGACACGACATACCAAGAGCTATAATTCGAGCCCAGATCAAGTTACACACTCAATTTCTTCTCTCACTGCTTGTCGACATCTAGTGGAAGACGTATGAAGTGCATCTAAACAAATAAATATCAAGGACTTTAATAGGCAGCCCCTAGAAGAGAGCATCGATTTCAGATTTTCCATTTCCTGTCAGGAAGTTTGCTGCAAAAGGAGTTCTATGTTACTCACAGATATAATTCAAACGGTTTTAGAAACTAGAGAGTGTTTTCTATCCAATAGTAATAATAATATGCATATTGTACGAGCAAGAATTGAGTACGAGGCCGTTTAAAATGGGCACCTTTTATCCGGCTACTCAATACTGCCCCTGCAGCCCAAACAGGTTAACTTCTTGCGACTACAGGGGGTGCTGTTTTCTCATTAGCATAATTGCATTACAGATTAAACGGCTTCCTACTAAATTCTTGCTCGTACAATATGCATATTATTACTATTATTGGATAGAAAACACTCTCTAGTTTCTATAGGCGTTGGAATTTTGTCTCTGAGTGGAACAGAACTCATTCTACAGCAATTTCCCTGACATGGAGTCAGATTTCACACATTTTGGCCCCTGATCTGGAGTCAGTTTAAAGGCCACTGTGAACGCTATCAGGATACGGACACTGCTTACGTCTTCTCCTGGATGCCTTTACGTGATGACGATTTGAATGGTATCGATTGCGCAATCACAGCCCCTATAAAACAAAAACACGTGTAGGTAGGAACTCTTTTCCAGATGCGTCGGGCGCGCGGTGGACACCGACCTGCTCTTTTTCCAAGCATTAGTGTAGCCAGTTATATTTCTCCGGTCATGTTTCTACTCGTTATAGGAGTTAAAAACATCATAAGGTAGTTAATTTAAACCGTTTTATAGCAATTTATATCCGTTTAGTGCGATTTTGGGACATTTATTTCTGAGACACTGTGAATCTCTGGGCACGGTTCCAGTTCATGCCGAACGCAATGGGCATTTCTACATGGCAAGAGGACAGCTTTCGACCAAAAGACGATTAGACCCAAGAAAGGATTCTTTGCCCAAGATTCTGATGGAAGAACAGCTCAAAGTAGGAACAATTTATTATGATAAATCGTGTTTCTGTCGAGAAATGTTAATCGCTTATGACGCCATTTTGTTTGACGTAGCTTCGCTTGGCGCAAACTGTATTGAAAAGTAAGGATAATTTAAAAAATGTAAATCAGCGATTGTATTAAGAATTAACATTTACATTTAAGTCATTTAGCAGACGCTCTTATCCAGAGCGACTTACAAATTAAATTGTCTATCAATCGCTGTCCACCCTATATTTTTTAGTCACGTTTATGAGTATTTATGTATACGACTAGATCACTGTCTAATATGGCGCACGACATTGTCTGACCAGCTGGGCAACTTTTGTCATTGTCTAACCATGATTTTGGTGGCTAAATATGCACATTTTCGAACAAACTGTATATGTATGTTGTAATGTGATGTTACAGGAGTGTCATCTGAAGAATTCTGAGAAGGTTAGTGAAAAAATTAATATATTTTGGCGATGTTTACGTTATCGCTCTCTTTGGCTAGAATCAATGCTCTGGTAACGTTTGCATATGTGGTATGCTAATATAACGATTTATTGTGTTTTCGCTGTAAGACACTTAGAAAATCTGAAATATTGTCTGTATTCACAGGATCTGTGTCTTTCGATTAGTGTATGCTGTGTATTTTTACGAAATGTTTGATGATTAGTAATTAGGTAAACACGTTGCTCTATGTATTTATTCTAGTCCATTTGTGACGGTGGGTGCAATTGTAAACTATGATATCTACCTGAAATATGCACATTTTTCTAACAAAACCTATCCTATACCATAAATATGTTATCAGACTGTCATCTGATGAGTTTTTTTCTTGGTTAGTTACTATCAATATCTTAGTTTAGCCGAATTGGTGATAGCACCTGATGGAGTAAGAAACTGATGGAGTTAGAAAAGTGGTGTCTTTTGCTAACGTGGTTAACTAATAGATTTACATATTTTGTCTTCCCTGTAAAACATTTTAAAAATCAGAAATGGTGGCTTTATTCACAAGATCTGTATCTTTCATTAGGTGTCTTGGACTTGTGATTTAATGATATTTAGATGCTACTATTTAATTGTGACGCTATGCTAGGCTATGCTACTCAGTGTGGGGGGGGGTGGGGGGTGCTCCCGGACCCGGGGTAGATACTCGTGAAAGGTTAATAGCAAGAAGACAGGTGCTGTTAGAAAGTAGAAAAACTCACGGTTCAAAACTCTGTTCCCCTTTGCAGGCAGCCAGGTTCTAATCCACCTAACTCAATTTGAAATCTGATCCCAGATGATAATGTCAAATGGAGATAAGCTAGGATGGTAAGTTTCCTTCGGCGGCCAGGATGCACACACACACACACACACACACACACACACACACACACACACACACACACACACACACACACACACACACACACACACACACACACACACACACACACACACACACACACACACACACACACACACACACACACACACACACACACACACACACACACACACAGCCTGTAGCTGACAGACTCACTGACACACTTATGGGAGCAATAGCTCTGGTCTGTGTAGGAAGCTGGAGAAGAGGACAGTGATATCCGTGATATCCGTTTCTTTCATTTGATAAGATAGCTAAGTTGACAGTAGACGATAAGGAGGTAGATAATAGATGGAGGGCCAGGACACTTCAACCAAAGAAAGAAACACACAAAGCACCTAGCCAGCTGGAGATTGATTCTAAAAGGCATGGCCTTCCTTGTGCTAGATTTATCAAAGGATACAAAACCTAGTTATATTGAGTTTTCTGGAGATTTCTTAAGAATGGCTGCCCCCTATCCATTATCCATTTTGTATGCTGAAGCCCACCAGTATGTCTCTTGGGAGGACTCTCCATAGTAAGAGAGAGGAGGAGAGGAACCACAACCACAGGGGCTGAAAGATATGGCCCAAGACGGTAGGATGGAAGCAGGTTGGAGGGAAGAAGGGGGGAGGAAGACAGACAGCAGAGAGAAGATATGCCCTGGAGTGTCATCTCATGGGCAAACTTCCAGATCTATGCTGCATTCCATTTTCAATCAGCCACTAGATAGCTGCAGATCCTCTCTGTTCCCTGTTTCTCACCCAGCTCTCATCCCCACATGACGGGCAGTAGAGCTCACAGACCGCCCAAAGAGAGCCTAGAGCTGCTGCTGCCACTGCCTATCTCCTCTCTAACACCCCACCCCACTGTACTGTACACCCCACACCCCACTGTACTGTCACTTTTTAGGCCCCAACCCATCCAACTCTCCCAGCTAAAAAACTCCTCACTCACCCCCCTAGCCCTTCTCTTTGATATCTCCAAGCAACAAAATCAAAATGGAGTCCAGGAAATTTGGAAAAACATATTGAGGCTTCTTTCTTCTCCCTTCCTCATCACGGTTGATGTGCTCCTTGGCAAAGGCGAGGAATAATAATGAGCGGGAAGGAGCAGAGCTGCTGTTTGGGTCCAACTGTTGAGGAACAAGCTGGCATTTCGAGCTAGGCAGGCTGTAGAATGATGGAGTCACTCCGAACTAGCCAGAGGTTCTGAATGAATTTTGTTCATTGCTTCTTCTGGAGGGTAAATTATACTGTTGGGAGTGGGAGAGAGGTGTAGATAGGGTAGAAGGGGAAAGGGCAAAAAAGGAGAGACAGGGCAGCAAGGGGGAGAAACAGGCCATTTCTCATTTGGAAAAAGTATGTCCTCTTTTCTCTGTCCTCTCTCCTCTCTCCTCTGTGATTCGGAAACCAATAAGTCGTTGAGGAGTGTGTTAATTCGTTAGTAGGAAAACGGAAGTGTCCTCCCCTTCTCCATAGCCTCCTTTCATCAGGATAGTCATGTGTATTCTACCTGAATCCTTTGCGGAGGAGTTTTGATATCTGCCCCTTTGAAGCAGTTGTTGATTCCTTGAAGAAGAAGGGCATGCAAACCTTTAAAAACGATATGCAACCTATCCTTTTCTTTATAAATGTCTGCACAACTAGCAAAATGTACAGTATTTTATCACTTTACACATTGATTTTGGGTTTCCAGACCTGTAAACATCATTTGCCTGATGACGCGCTAGTGGAGAGTCTCATTTCATACTGGCGCATTTTCGACCAAGTTCCTCTTCTTGCCGCCTCTCCTCGATTACCTTTGACCCTTTTCAAAAGGAGGCGAGAGAAGACAGAAGGGAGAGGATGCAGGAGTTGAGCAAATCCAATTGAGAAAATGTCAGGGAGAGGGGATTGACAGGTAGATAAGGGGAGGGGGAGGTGTCGTGGGTAGATGCACAAGGCAGCCTAGCGAAACCTGGTACCTCTGTTGAGCACAATACTGTGCGTCGGAGAAAGTCTTCCCCGGTTTGGCTGGGATGCTTTTTGGTTATCTGCTACTTTACTTGTCACTTGTCACTGCACAATTCGGAGGCATTTTTCTAACATATCGAAAAGGAGACTTTTTTCTGCTTCGAATCTAGGTGGATATTCTTTAGTTCCTCTCCAATAAACCACCCCCGCTTAGCAGTTGGTGTCTGTTTAAAGTATCTATATATACAGTACCTAAAGCTCTGCTAAAAACTGAGAGAATACATGTACGTCTATGTGACACTGTGTTATAAAAAAGGAAACACCAAACTATGTCTATAACACCAACCTACAGTAGGTCTATAACACACCAACCTACAGTAGGTCTATAACACACCAACCTACAGTAGGTCTATAACACACCAACCTACAGTAGGTCTCCAACACACCAACCTACAGTAGGTCTATAACACACTAACCTACAGTAGGACCTATAACACACCAACCTATAGTAGAAACCTATAACACACCAACCTACAGTAGGTCTCTAACACACCAACCTACAGTAGGTCTATAACACACCAACCTACAGTAGGTCTATAACACACCAACCTACAGTAGGACCTATAACACCCCAACCTACAGTAGGTCTATAACACACCAACCTACAGTAGGTCTATAACACACCAACCTACAGTAGATCTATAACACACCAACCGACAGTAGGACCTATAACACACCAACCTACAGTAGGACCTATAACACACCAACCTACAGTAGGTCTATAACACACCAACCTACAGTAGTTCTATAACACACCAACCTACAGTAGGTCTATAACACACCAACCTACAGTAGGTCCATAACACAACAACCTACAGTAGGTCTATAACACACCAACCTAGAGTAGGTCTATAACACACCAACCTACAGTAGGTCTATAACACACCAACCTACAGTAGGACCTATAACACACCAACCTACAGTAGGACCTATAACACACCAACCTACAGTAGGTCTATAACACACTAACCTACAGTCGGCCTATAACACACCAACCTACAGTGGGTCTATAACACACCAACCTACAGTAGGTCCTATAACACACCAACCTACAGTAGGTCTATAACACACCAACCTACAGTAGGTCTATAACACACTAACCTACACTAGGTCTATAACACACCAACCTACAGTAGGACCTATAACACACCAACCCACAGTAGGGCTATAACACACCAACCTACAGTAGGTCTATAACACACCAACCTACAGTAGGTCTATAACACACCAACCTACAGTAGGTCTATAACACACTATCCTCCAGTAGGCCTATAACACACCAACCTACAGTAGGTCTGTAACACACCAACCTACAGTAGGTCTATAACACACCAACCTACAGTAGGTCTATAACACACCAACCTACAGTGGGTCTATAACACACCAACCTACAGTAGGCCTATAACACACCGACCTACAGTAGGTCTATAACACACCAACCTACAGTGGGTCTATAACACACCAACCTACAGTAGGACCTATAACACACCAACCTACAGTAGGCCTATAACACACCAACCTACAGTAGGCCTATAACACACCAACCTACAGTAGGTCTATAACACACCAACCTACAGTAGGTCTCTAACACACTAACCTACAGCAGGTCTATAACACACCAATCTACAGTAGGCCTATAACACACCAACCTACAGTAGGTATATAACACACCAACCTACAGTGGGTCTATAACACACCAACCTACAGTAGGTCTATAACACACTAACCTACAGTAGGTCTATAACACACTAACCTACAGTAGGCCTATAACACACCAACCTACAGTAGGCCTATAACACACCAACCTACAGTAGGTCTATAACACACCAACCTACAGTAGGTCTATAACACACCAACCTACAGTAGGTCTATAACACACTATCCTCCAGTAGGCCTATAACACACCAACCTACAGTAGGTCTGTAACACACCAACCTACAGTAGGTCTATAACACACCAACCTACAGTAGGTCTATAACACACCAACCTACAGTGGGTCTATAACACACCAACCTACAGTAGGCCTATAACACACCGACCTACAGTAGGTCTATAACACACCAACCTACAGTGGGTCTATAACACACCAACCTACAGTAGGACCTATAACACACCAACCTACAGTAGGCCTATAACACACCAACCTACAGTAGGCCTATAACACACCAACCTACAGTAGGTCTATAACACACCAACCTACAGTAGGTCTCTAACACACTAACCTACAGTAGGTCTATAACACACCAATCTACAGTAGGCCTATAACACACCAACCTACAGTAGGTATATAACACACCAACCTACAGTGGGTCTATAACACACCAACCTACAGTAGGTCTATAACACACTAACCTACAGTAGGTCTATAACACACTAACCTACAGTAGGCCTATAACACACCAACCTACAGTAGGCCTATAACACACCAACCTACAGTAGGCCTATAACACACCAACCCAGGTCTATAACACACCAACCTACAGTAGGTTTATAAGACACAAACCTACAGTAGGTCTATAACACACCAACCCAGGTCTATAACACACCAACCTACAGTAGGACCTATAACACCCCAACCTACAGTAAGTCTCTAACACACCAACCTACAGTAGGCCTATAACACACCAACCTACAGTAGGTCTATAACACACCAACCCAGGTCTATAACACACCAACCTACAGTAGGACCTATAACACCCCAACCTACAGTAGGTCTCTAACACACTAACCTACAGTAGGACCTATAACACACCAACCTACAGTAGGTCTATAACACACCAACCTACAGTAGGTCCAATAACACCCCAACCTACAGTGGGTCTATAACACCCCACCCTACAGTAGGTCTATAACACACCAACCTACAGTAGGTCTATAACACACCAACCTACAGTAGGTCTATAACACACCAACCTACAGTAGGTCTATAACACACCAACCCAGGTCTACAACACACCAACCTACAGTAGGTCTATAACACACCAACCTACAGTAGGTCTATAACACACCAACCTACAATAGGTCTCTAACACACCAACCCAGGTCTACAACACACCAACCTAACAGTAGGTCTATAACACACCAACCTACAGTGGGCCTATAACACTCCAACCTAGGTCTATAACACACCAACCTACAGTCGGCCTATAACACTCCAACCTAGGTCTATAACACACCAACCTACAGTGGGCCTATAACACTCCAACCTAGGTCAATAACACACCAACCTACAGTGGGCCTATAACACTCCAACCTAGGTCTATAACACACCAACCTACAGTGGGCCTATAACACTCCAACCTAGGTCTATAACACACCAACCTACAGTAGAACCTATAACACCCCAACCTACAGTAGGTCTATAACACACCAACCTACAGTAGGCCTATAACACACCAACCTACAGTAGGTCTATAACACACCAACCCAGGTCTATAACACACCAACCTACAGTAGGACCTATAACACCCCAACCTACAGTAGGTCTCTAACACACTAACCTACAGTGGGCCTACAACACACCAACCTACAGTAGGTCTACAACACACCAACCTACAGTAGGTCTATAACACACCAACCTACAGTGGGCCTATAACACTCCAACCTAGGTCTATAACACACCAACCTACAGTAGGACCTATAACACACCAACCTACAGTAGGCCTATAACACACCAACCTACAGTAGGACCTATAACACACTAACCTACAGTAGGTCTATAACACACCAATCTACAGTAGGCCTATAACACACCAACCTACAGTAGGTATATAACACACCAACCTACAGTGGGTCTATAACACACCAACCTACAGTAGGTCTATAACACACTAACCTACAGTAGGTCTATAACACACTAACCTACAGTAGGCCTATAACACACCAACCTACAGTAGGCCTATAACACACCAACCTACAGTAGGCCTATAACACACCAACCCAGGTCTATAACACACCAACCTACAGTAGGTTTATAAGACACAAACCTACAGTAGGTCTATAACACACCAACCCAGGTCTATAACACACCAACCTACAGTAGGACCTATAACACCCCAACCTACAGTAGGTCTCTAACACACCAACCTACAGTAGGCCTATAACACACGAACCTACAGTAGGTCTATAACACACCAACCCAGGTCTATAACACACCAACCTACAGTAGGACCTATAACACCCCAACCTACAGTAGGTCTCTAACACACTAACCTACAGTAGGACCTATAACACACCAACCTACAGTAGGTCTATAACACACCAACCTACAGTAGGTCCAATAACACCCCAACCTACAGTAGGTCTATAACACCCCAACCTACAGTAGGTCTATAACACACCAACCTACAGTAGGTCTATAACACACCAACCTACAGTAGGTCTATAACACACCAACCCAGGTCTACAACACACCAACCTACAGTAGGTCTACAACACACCAACCTACAGTAGGTCTATAACACACCAACCTACAGTAGGTCTATAACACACCAACCTACAGTAGGTCTATAACACACCAACCCAGGTCTACAACACACCAACCTACAGTAGGTCTATAACACACCAACCTACAGTAGGTCTATAACACACCAACCTACAATAGGTCTCTAACACACCAACCCAGGTCTACAACACACCAACCTACAGTAGGTCTATAACACACCAATCTACAGTGGGCCTATAACACTCCAACCTAGGTCTATAACACACCAACCTACAGTCGGCCTATAACACTCCAACCTAGGTCTATAACACACCAACCTACAGTGGGCCTATAACACTCCAACCTAGGTCAATAACACACCAACCTACAGTGGGCCTATAACACTCCAACCTAGGTCTATAACACACCAACCTACAGTGGGCCTATAACACTCCAACCTAGGTCTATAACACACCAACCTACAGTAGAACCTATAACACCCCAACCTACAGTAGGTCTCTAACACACCAACCTACAGTAGGCCTATAACACACCAACCTACAGTAGGTCTATAACACACCAACCCAGGTCTATAACACACCAACCTACAGTAGGACCTATAACACCCCAACCTACAGTAGGTCTCTAACACACTAACCTACAGTGGGCCTACAACACACCAACCTACAGTAGGTCTACAACACACCAACCTACAGTAGGTCTATAACACACCAACCTACAGTGGGCCTATAACACTCCAACCTAGGTCTATAACACACCAACCTACAGTAGGACCTATAACACACCAACCTACAGTAGGCCTATAACACACCAACCTACAGTAGGACCTATAACACACTAACCTACAGTAGGTCTATAACACACCAATCTACAGTAGGCCTATAACACACCAACCTACAGTAGGTATATAACACACCAACCTACAGCGGGTCTATAACACACCAACCTACAGTAGGTCTATAACACACTAACCTACAGTAGGTCTATAACACACTAACCTACAGTAGGCCTATAACACACCAACCTACAGTAGGCCTATAACACACCAACCTACAGTAGGCCTATAACACACCAACCCAGGTCTATAACACACCAACCTACAGTAGGTTTATAAGACACAAACCTACAGTAGGTCTATAACACACCAACCCAGGTCTATAACACACCAACCTACAGTAGGACCTATAACACCCCAACCTACAGTAGGTCTCTAACACACCAACCTACAGTAGGCCTATAACACACCAACCTACAGTAGGTCTATAACACACCAACCCAGGTCTATAACACACCAACCTACAGTAGGACCTATAACACCCCAACCTACAGTAGGTCTCTAACACACTAACCTACAGTAGGACCTATAACACACCAACCTACAGTAGGTCTATAACACACCAACCTACAGTAGGTCCAATAACACCCCAACCTACAGTAGGTCTATAACACCCCAACCTACAGTAGGTCTATAACACACCAACCTACAGTAGGTCTATAACACACCAACCTACAGTAGGTCTATAACACACCAACCCAGGTCTACAACACACCAACCTACAGTAGGTCTACAACACACCAACCTACAGTAGGTCTATAACACACCAGCCTACAGTGGGCCTATAACACTCCAACCTAGGTCTATAACACACCAACCTACAGTCGGCCTATAACACTCCAACCTAGGTCTATAACACACCAACCTACAGTGGGCCTATAACACTCCAACCTAGGTCAATAACACACCAACCTACAGTGGGCCTATAACACTCCAACCTAGGTCTATAACACACCAACCTACAGTGGGCCTATAACACTCCAACCTAGGTCTATAACACACCAACCTATAGTAGAACCTATAACACCCCAACCTACAGTAGGTCTCTAACACACCAACCTACAGTAGGCCTATAACACACCAACCTACAGTAGGTCTATAACACACCAACCCAGGTCTATAACACACCAACCTACAGTAGGACCTATAACACCCCAACCTACAGTAGGTCTCTAACACACTAACCTACAGTGGGCCTACAACACACCAACCTACAGTAGGTCTATAACACACCAACCTACAGTGGGCCTATAACACTCCAACCTAGGTCTATAACACACCAACCTACAGTGGGCCTATAACACTCCAACCTAGGTCTATAACACACCAACCTACAGTGGGCCTATAACACTCCAACCTAGGTCTATAACACACCAACCTACAGTGGGCCTATAACACTCCAACCTAGGTCTATAACACACCAACCTACAGTAGGTCTATAACACTCCAACCTAGGTCTATAACACACCAACCTACAGTAGAACCTATAAAACCCCAACCTACAGTAGGTCTCTAACACACCAACCTACAGTAGGCCTATAACACACCAACCTACAGTAGGTCTATAACACACCAACACACTTGCTATTAACCTTTCACGAGTATCTACCCCGGGTCCGGGAGCACCCCCCACCCCCCCCCACACTGAGTAGCATAGCCTAGCATAGCGTCACAATTAAATAGTAGCATCTAAATATCATTAAATCACAAGTCCAAGACACCTAATGAAAGATACAGATCTTGTGAATAAAGCCACCATTTCTGATTTTTAAAATGTTTTACAGGGAAGACAAAATATGTAAATCTATTAGTTAACCACGTTAGCAAAAGACACCACTTTTCTAACTCCATCAGTTTCTTACTCCATCAGGTGCTATCACCAATTCGGCTAAACTAAGATATTGATAGTAACTAACCAAGAAAAAAACTCATCAGATGACAGTCTGATAACATATTTATGGTATAGGATAGGTTTTGTTAGAAAAATGTGCATATTTCAGGTAGATATCATAGTTTACAATTGCACCCACCGTCACAAATGGACTAGAATAAATACATAGAGCAACGTGTTTACCTAATTACTAATCATCAAACATTTCGTAAAAATACACAGCATACACTAATCGAAAGACACAGATCCTGTGAATACAGACAATATTTCAGATTTTCTAAGTGTCTTACAGCGAAAACACAATAAATCGTTATATTAGCATACCACATATGCAAACGTTACCAGAGCATTGATTCTAGCCAAAGAGAGCGATAACGTAAACATCGCCAAAATATATTAATTTTTTCACTAACCTTCTCAGAATTCTTCAGATGACACTCCTGTAACATCACATTACAACATACATATACAGTTTGTTCGAAAATGTGCATATTTAGCCACCAAAATCATGGTTAGACAATGACAAAAGTTGCCCAGCTGGTCAGACAATGTCGTGCGCCATATTAGACAGTGATCTAGTCGTATACATAAATACTCATAAACGTGACTAAAAAATATAGGGTGGACAGCGATTGATAGACAATTTAATTTGTAAGTCGCTCTGGATAAGAGCGTCTGCTAAATGACTTAAATGTAAATGTTAATTCTTAATACAATCGCTGATTTACATTTTTTAAATTATCCTTACTTTTCAATACAGTTTGCGCCAAGCGAAGCTACGTCAAACAAAATGGCGTCATAAGCGATTAACATTTCTCGACAGAAACACGATTTATCATAATAAATTGTTCCTACTTTGAGCTGTTCTTCCATCAGAATCTTGGGCAAAGAATCCTTTCTTGGGTCTAATCGTCTTTTGGTCGAAAGCTGTCCTCTTGCCATGTAGAAATGCCCATTGCGTTCGGCATGAATTGGAACCGTGCCCAGAGATTCACAGTGTCTCAGAAATAAATGTCCCAAAATCGCACTAAACGGATATAAATTGCTATAAAACGGTTTAAATTAACTACCTTATGATGTTTTTAACTCCTATAACGAGTAGAAACATGACCGGAGAAATATAACTGGCTACACTAATGCTTGGAAAAAGAGCAGGTCGGTGTCCACCGCGCGCCCGACGCATCTGGAAAAGAGTTCCTACCTACACGTGTTTTTGTTTTATAGGGGCTGTGATTGCGCAATCGATACCATTCAAATCGTCATCACGTAAAGGCATCCAGGAGAAGACGTAAGCAGTGTCCGTATCCTGATAGCGTTCACAGTGGCCTTTAAACTAACTCCAGATCAGGGGCCAAAATGTGTGAAATCTGACTCCATGTCAGGGAAATTGCTGTAGAATGAGTTCTGTTCCACTCAGAGACAAAATTCCAACGCCTATAGAAACTAGAGAGTGTTTTCTATCCAATAATAGTAATAATATGCATATTGTACGAGCAAGAATTTAGTAGGAAGCCGTTTAATCTGTAATGCAATTATGCTAATGAGAAAACAGCACCCCCTGTAGTCGCAAGAAGTTAACCTGTTTGGGCTGCAGGGGCAGTAGGTTAGTGTGTTATAGACCTACTGTAGGTTGGTGTGTTATAGACCTACTGTAGGTTGGTGTGTTATAGGACCTACTGTAGGTCGGTGTGTTATAGACCTACTGTAGGTTGGTGTGTTATAGGCCGACTGTAGGTTAGTGTGTTATAGACCTACTGTAGGTTGGTGTGTTATAGGTCCTACTGTAGGTTGGTGTGTTATAGGTCCTACTGTAGGTTGGTGTGTTACAGACCTACTGTAGGTTGGTGTGTTATAGACCTACTGTAGGTTGGTGTGTTATAGACCTACTGTAGGTTGTTGTGTTATAGACCTACTGTAGGTTGGTGTGTTATAGAACTACTGTAGGTTGGTGTGTTATAGACCTGGGTTGGTGTGTTATAGACCTACAGTAGGTCTATAACACACCAACCCAGGTCTATAACACACCAACCTACAGTAGGTCGATAACACACCAACCCAGGTCTATAACACACCAACCTACAGTGGGCCTATAACACTCCAACCTAGGTCTATAACACACCAACCTACAGTAGGTCTATAACACACCAACCCAGGTCTATAACACACCAACCTACAGTGGGCCTATAACACACCAACCCAGGTCTATAACACACCAACCTACAGTAGGTCCTATAACACCCCAACCTACAGTAGGTCTATAACACACCAACCTACAGTAGGACCTATAACACCCCAACCTACAGTAGGTCTCTAACACACTAACCTACAGTAGGACCTATAACACACCAACCTACAGTAGGTCTATAACACACCAACCTACAGTAGGTCCAATAACACCCCAACCTACAGTGGGTCTATAACACCCCAACCTACAGTAGGTCTATAACACACCAACCTACAGTAGGTCTATAACACACCAACCTACAGTAGGTCTATAACACACCAACCTACAGTAGGTCTATAACACACCAACCCAGGTCTATAACACACCAACCTACAGTAGGTCGATAACACACCAACCCAGGTCTATAACACACCAACCTACAGTGGGCCTATAACACTCCAACCTAGGTCTATAACACACCAACCTACAGTAGGTCTATAACACACCAACCCAGGTCTATAACACACCAACCTACAGTGGGCCTATAACACACCAACCCAGGTCTATAACACACCAACATACAGTAGGTCCTATAACACCCCAACCTACAGTACGTCTATAACACACCAACCTACAGTAGGACCTATAACACCCCAACCTACAGTAGGTCTCTAACACACTAACCTACAGTAGGACCTATAACACACCAACCTACAGTAGGTCTATAACACACCAACCTACAGTAGGTCCAATAACACCCCAACCTACAGTGGGTCTATAACACCCCAACCTACAGTAGGTCTATAACACACCAACCTACAGTAGGTCTATAACACACCAACCTACAGTAGGTCTATAACACACCAACCTACAGTAGGTCTATAACACACCAACCCAGGTCTACAACACACCAACCTACAGTAGGTCTACAACACACCAACCAACAGTAGGTCTATAACACACCAACCTACAGTGGGCCTATAACACTCCAACCTAGGTCTATAACACACCAACCTACAGTGGGCCTATAACACTCCAACCTAGGTCTATAACACACCAACCTACAGTGGGCCTATAACACTCCAACCTAGGTCAATAACACACCAACCTACAGTGGGCCTATAACACTCCAACCTAGGTCTATAACACACCAACCTACAGTGGGCCTATAACACTCCAACCTAGGTCTATAACACACCAACCTACAGTAGAACCTATAACACCCCAACCCACAGTAGGGCTATAACACACCAACCTACAGTAGGTCTATAACACACCAACCTACAGTAGGTCTATAACACACCAACCTACAGTAGGTCTATAACACACTATCCTCCAGTAGGCCTGTAACACACCAACCTACAGTAGGTCTGTAACACACCAACCTACAGTAGGTCTATAACACACCAACCTACAGTAGGTCTATAACACACCAACCTACAGTGGGTCTATAACACACCAACCTACAGTAGGCCTATAACACACCGACCTACAGTAGGTCTATAACACACCAACCTACAGTGGGTCTATAACACACCAACCTACAGTAGGACCTATAACACACCAACCTACAGTAGGTCTATAACACACCAACCTACAGTAGGTCTCACACACTAACCTACAGTAGGACTTATAACACACCAACCTACAGTAGGACCTATAACACACCAACCCACAGTAGGCCTATAACACACCAACCTACAGTAGGACATATAACACACTAACCTACAGTAGGTCTATAACACACCAATCTACAGTAGGCCTATAACACACCAACCTACAGTAGGTATTTAACACACCAACCTACAGTGGGTCCATAACACACCAACCTACAGTAGGTCTATAACAGACTAACCTACAGTAGGTCTATAACACACTAACCTACAGTAGGCCTATAACACACCAACCTACAGTGGGCCTATAACACACCAACCTACAGTAGGCCTATAACACACCAACCCAGGTCTATAACACACCAACCTACAGTAGGTTTATAAGACACAAACCTACAGTAGGTCTATAACACACCAACCCAGGTCTATAACACACCAACCTACAGTAGGACCTATAACACCCCATCCTACAGTAGGTCTCTAACACACCAACCTACAGTAGGCCTATAACACACCAACCTACAGTAGGTCTATAACACACCAACCCAGGTCTATAACACACCAACCTACAGTAGGACCTATAACACCCCAACCTACAGTAGGTCTCTAACACACTAACCTACAGTAGGACCTATAACACACCAACCTACCCACACCAACCTACAGTAGGTCTATAACACACCAACCCAGGTCTATAACACACCAACCTACAGTAGGACCTATAACACCCCAACCTACAGTAGGTCTCTAACACACTAACCTACAGTAGGACCTATAACACACCAACCTACAGTAGGTCTATAACACCCCAACCTACAGTAGGTCCAATAACACCCCAACCTACAGTGGGTCTATAACACCCCAACCTACAGTAGGTCTATAACACACCAACCTACAGTAGGTCTATAACACACCAACCTACAGTAGGTCCATAACACACCAACCTACAGTAGGTCTATAACACACCAACCCAGGTCTACAACACACCAACCTACAGTAGGTCTACAACACACCAACCTACAGTAGGTCTATAACACACCAACCTACAGTGGGCCTATAACACTCCAACCTAGGTCTATAACACAACAACCTACAGTCGGCCTATAACACTCCAACCTAGGTCTATAACACACCAACCTACAGTGGGCCTATAACACTCCAACCTAGGTCAATAACACACCAACCTACAGTGGGCCTATAACACTCCAACCTAGGTCTATAACACACCAACCTACAGTGGGCCTATAACACTCCAACCTAGGTCTATAACACACCAACCTACAGTAGAACCTATAACACCCCAACCTACAGTAGGTCTCTAACACACCAACCTACAGTAGGCCTATAACACACCAACCTACAGTAGGTCTGTAACACACCAACCCAGGTCTATAACACACCAACCTACAGTAGGACCTATAACACCCCAACCTACAGTAGGTCTCTAACACACTAACCTACAGTGGGCCTACAACACACCAACCTACAGTAGGTCTACAACACACCAACCTACAGTAGGTCTATAACACACCAACCTACAGTGGGCCTATAACACTCCAACCTAGGTCTATAACACACCAACCTACAGTAGGACCTATAACACACCAACCTACAGTAGGCCTATAACACACCAACCTACAGTAGGACCTATAACACACTAACCTACAGTAGGTCTATAACACACCAATCTACAGTGGGCCTATAACACACCAACCTACAGTAGGTATATAACATACCAACCTACAGTGGGTCTATAACACACCAACCTACAGTAGGTCTATAACACACTAACCTACAGTAGGTCTATAACACACTAACCTACAGTAGGCCTATAACACACCAACCTACAGTAGGCCTATAACACACCAACCTACAGTAGGCCTATAACACACCAACCCAGGTCTATAACACACCAACCTACAGTAGGTTTATAAGACACAAACCTACAGTAGGTCTATAACACACCAACCCAGGTCTATAACACACCAACCTACAGTAGGACCTATAACACCCCAACCTACAGTAGGTCTCTAACACACCAACCTACAGTAGGCCTATAACACACCAACCTACAGTAGGTCTATAACACACCAACCCAGGTCTATAACACACCAACCTACAGTAGGACCTATAACACCCCAACCTACAGTAGGTCTCTAACACACTAACCTACAGTAGGACCTATAACACACCAACCTACAGTAGGTCTATAACACACCAACCTACAGTAGGTCCAATAACACCCCAACCTACAGTAGGTCTATAACACCCCAACCTACAGTAGGTCTATAACACACCAACCTACAGTAGGTCTATAACACACCAACCTACAGTAGGTCTATAACACACCAACCTACAGTAGGTCTATAACACACCAACCCAGGTCTACAACACACCAACCTACAGTAGGTCTACAACACACCAACCTACAGTAGGTCTATAACACACCAACCTACAGTGGGCCTATAACACTCCAACCTAGGTCTATAACACACCAACCTACAGTCGGCCTATAACACTCCAACCTAGGTCTATAACACACCAACCTACAGTGGGCCTATAACACTCCAACCTAGGTCAATAACACACCAACCTACAGTGGGCCTATAACACTCCAACCTAGGTCTATAACACACCAACCTACAGTGGGCCTATAACACTCCAACCTAGGTCTATAACACACCAACCTACAGTAGAACCTATAACACCCCAACCTACAGTAGGTCTCTAACACACCAACCTACAGTAGGCCTATAACACACCAACCTACAGTAGGTCTATAACACACCAACCCAGGTCTATAACACACCAACCTACAGTAGGACCTATAACACCCCAACCTACAGTAGGTCTCTAACACACTAACCTACAGTGGGCCTACAACACACCAACCTACAGTAGGTCTACAACACACCAACCTACAGTAGGTCTATAACACACCAACCTACAGTGGGCCTATAACACTCCAACCTAGGTCTATAACACACCAACCTACAGTGGGCCTATAACACTCCAACCTAGGTCTATAACACACCAACCTACAGTGGGCCTATAACACTCCAACCTAGGTCTATAACACACCAACCTACAGTGGGCCTATAACACTCCAACCTAGGTCTATAACACACCAACCTACAGTAGGTCTATAACACTCCAACCTAGGTCTATAACACACCAACCTACAGTAGAACCTATAACACCCCAACCTACAGTAGGTCTCTAACACACCAACCTACAGTAGGCCTACAACACACCAACCTACAGTAGGTCTATAACACACCAACCCAGGTCTATAACACACCAACCTACAGTAGGACCTATAACACCCCAACCTACAGTAGGTCTCTAACACACTAACCTACAGTAGGACCTATAACACACCAACCTACAGTAGGTCTATAACACACCAACCTACAGTAGGTCCTATAACACCCCAACCTACAGTAGGTCTATAACACACCAACCTACAGTAGGTCTATAACACACCAACCTACAGTAGGTCTATGACACACCAACCTACAGTAGGTCAAAAACACCCCAACCTACAGTAGGTCTATAACACACCAACCTACAGTAGGTCTATAACACACCGACCTACAGTAGGTCTATAACACACCAACCTACAGTAGGTCTATAACACACAAACCCAGGTCTATAACACACCAACCTACAGTAGGTCTATAACACACCAACCCAGGTCTATAACACACCAACCTACAGTGGGCATATAACACACCAACCCAGGTCTATAACACACCAACCTACAGTAGGTCCTATAACACCCCAACCTACAGTAGGTCTATAACACACCAACCCAGGTCTATAACACACCAACCTACAGTAGGTCTATAACACACCAACCCAGGTCTATAACACACCAACCTACAGTGGGCCTATAACACTCCAACCTAGGTCTATAACACACCAACCTACAGTAGGTCTATAACACACCAACCCAGGTCTATAACACACCAACCTACAGTGGGCCAATAACACACCAACCCAGGTCTATAACACACCAACCTACAGTAGGTCCTATAACACCCCTACCTACAGTAGGTCTATAACACACCAACCTACAGTAGGTCTATAACACACCAACCTACAGTAGGTCTACAACACACCAACCCAGGTCTATAACACACCAACCTACAGTAGTTCTATAACACACCAACCTACAGTAGGTCTATAACACACCAACCTACAGTAGGTCTATAACACAACAACCTACAGTAGGTCTATAACACACCAACCTACAGTAGGTCTATAACACACCAACCTACAGTAGGTCTGTAACACACCAACCTACAGTAGGACCTATAACACACCAACCTACAGTAGGACCTATAACACACCAACCTACAGTAGGTCTATAACACACTAACCTACAGTATTTCCTATAACACACCAACCTACAGTAGGTCTATAACACACCAACCTACAGTAGGTCTATAACACACTAACCTACAGTAGGTCTATAACACACAAACCTACAGTAGGTCTATAACACACCAACCTACAGTAGGACCTATAACACACCAACCCACAGTAGGGCTATAACACACCAACCCACAGTAGGTCTATAACACATCAACCTACAGTAGGTCTATAACACACCAACCTACAGTAGGTCTATAACACACTATCCTCCAGTAGGCCTATAACACACCAACCTACAGTAGGTCTGTAACACACCAACCTACAGTAGGTCTATAACACACCAACCTACAGTAGGTCTATAACACACCAACCTACAGTGGGTCTATAACACACCAACCTACAGTAGGCCTATAACAAACCGACCTACAGTAGGTCTATAACACACCAACCTACAGTGGGTCTATAACACACCAACCTACAGTAGGACCTATAACACACCAACCTACAGTAGGCCTATAACACACCAACCTACAGTAGGCCTATAACACACCAACCTACAGTAGGTCTATAACACACCAACCTACAGTAGGTCTCTAACACACTAACCTACAGTAGGACTTATAACACACCAACCTACAGTAGGACCTATAACACACCAACCTACAGTAGGCCTATAACACACCAACCTACAGTAGGACCTATAACACACTAACCTACAGTAGGTCTATAACACACCAATCTACAGTAGGCCTATAACACACCAACCTACAGTAGGTATATAACACACCAACCTACAGTGGGTCTATAACACACCAACCTACAGTAGGTCTATAACACACTAACCTACAGTAGGTCTATAACACACTAACCCACAGTAGGCCTATAACACACCAACCTACAGTAGGCCTATAACACACCAACCTACAGTAGGCCTATAACACACCAACCCAGGTCTATAACACACCAACCTACAGTAGGTTTATAAGACACAAACCTACAGTGGGTCTATAACACACCAACCCAGGTCTATAACACACCAACCTACAGTAGGACCTATAACACCCCATCCTACAGTAGGTCTCTAACACACCAACCTACAGTAGGCCTATAACACACCAACCTACAGTAGGTCTATAACACACCAACCCAGGTCTATAACACACCAACCTACAGTAGGACCTATAACACCCCAACCTACAGCAGGTCTCTAACACACTAACCTACAGTAGGACCTATAACACCCCAACCTACAGTAGGTCTCGAACACACTAACCTACAGTAGGACCTATAACACACCAACCTACAGTAGGTCTATAACACACCAACCTACAGTAGGTCCTATAAAACCCCAACCTACAGTAGGTCTATAACACCCCAACCAACAGTAGGTCTATAACACACCAACCTACAGTAGGTCTATAACACACCAACCTACAGTAGGTCTATAACACACCAACCTACAGTAGGTCTATAACACACCAACCCAGGTCTACAACACACCAACCTACAGTAGGTCTACAACACACCAACCTACAGTAGGTCTATAACACACTAACCTACAGTAGGTCTATAACACACAAACCTACACTAGGTCTATAACACACCAACCTACAGTAGGACCTATAACACACCAACCCACAGTAGGGCTATAACACACCAACCTACAGTAGGTCTATAACACACCAACCTACAGTAGGTCTATAACACACCAACCTACAGTAGGTCTATAACACACTATCCTCCAGTAGGCCTGTAACACACCAACCTACAGTAGGTCTGTAACACACCAACCTACAGTAGGTCTATAACACACCAACCTACAGTAGGTCTATAACACACCAACCTACAGTGGGTCTATAACACACCAACCTACAGTAGGCCTATAACACACCGACCTACAGTAGGTCTATAACACACCAACCTACAGTGGGTCTATAACACACCAACCTACAGTAGGACCTATAACACACCAACCTACAGTAGGCCTATAACACACCAACCTACAGTAGGCCTATAACACACCAACCCACAGTAGGTCTATAACACACCAACCTACAGTAGGTCTCTAACACACTAACCTACAGTAGGACTTATAACACACCAACCTACAGTAGGACCTATAACACACCAACCCACAGTAGGCCTATAACACACCAACCTACAGTAGGACATATAACACACCAACCTACAGTGGGCCTATAACACACCAACCTACAGTAGGCCTATAACACACCAACCCAGGTCTATAACACACCAACCTACAGTAGGACCTATAACACCCCAACCTACAGTAGGTCTCTAACACACTAACCTACAGTAGGACCTATAACACACCAACCTACAGTAGGTCTATAACACACCAACCTACAGTAGGTCCAATAACACCCCAACCTACAGTGGGTCTATAACACCCCAACCTACAGTAGGTCTATAACACACCAACCTACAGTAGGTCTATAACACACCAACCTACAGTAGGTCTATAACACACCAACCTACAGTAGGTCTATAACACACCAACCCAGGTCTACAACACACCAACCTACAGTAGGTCTACAACACACCAACCTACAGTAGGTCTATAACACACCAACCTACAGTGGGCCTATAACACTCCAACCTAGGTCTATAACACAACAACCTACAGTCGGCCTATAACACTCCAACCTAGGTCTATAACACACCAACCTACAGTGGGCCTATAACACTCCAACCTAGGTCAATAACACACCAACCTACAGTGGGCCTATAACACTCCAACCTAGGTCTATAACACACCAACCTACAGTGGGCCTATAACACTCCAACCTAGGTCTATAACACACCAACCTACAGTAGAACCTATAACACCCCAACCTACAGTAGGTCTCTAACACACCAACCTACAGTAGGCCTATAACACACCAACCTACAGTAGGTCTATAACACACCAACCCAGGTCTATAACACACCAACCTACAGTAGGACCTATAACACCCCAACCTACAGTAGGTCTCTAACACACTAACCTACAGTGGGCCTACAACACACCAACCTACAGTAGGTCTACAACACACCAACCTACAGTAGGTCTATAACACACCAACCTACAGTGGGCCTATAACACTCCAACCTAGGTCTATAACACACCAACCTACAGTAGGACCTATAACACACCAACCTACAGTAGGCCTATAACACACCAACCTACAGTAGGACCTATAACACACTAACCTACAGTAGGTCTATAACACACCAATCTACAGTGGGCCTATAACACACCAACCTACAGTAGGTATATAACACACCAACCTACAGTGGGTCTATAACACACCAACCTACAGTAGGACATATAACACACTAACCTACAGTAGGTCTATAACACACCAATCTACAGTAGGCCTATAACACACCAACCTACAGTAGGTATTTAACACACCAACCTACAGTGGGTCCATAACACACCAACCTACAGTAGGTCTATAACAGACTAACCTACAGTAGGTCTATAACACACTAACCTACAGTAGGCCTATAACACACCAACCTACAGTGGGCCTATAACACACCAACCTACAGTAGGCCTATAACACACCAACCCAGGTCTATAACACACCAACCTACAGTAGGTTTATAAGACACAAACCTACAGTAGGTCTATAACACACCAACCCAGGTCTATAACACACCAACCTACAGTAGGACCTATAACACCCCATCCTACAGTAGGTCTCTAACACACCAACCTACAGTAGGCCTATAACACACCAACCTACAGTAGGTCTATAACACACCAACCCAGGTCTATAACACACCAACCTACAGTAGGACCTATAACACCCCAACCTACAGTAGGTCTCTAACACACTAACCTACAGTAGGACCTATAACACACCAACCTACCCACACCAACCTACAGTAGGTCTATAACACACCAACCCAGGTCTATAACACACCAACCTACAGTAGGACCTATAACACCCCAACCTACAGTAGGTCTCTAACACACTAACCTACAGTAGGACCTATAACACACCAACCTACAGTAGGTCTATAACACACCAACCTACAGTAGGTCCAATAACACCCCAACCTACAGTGGGTCTATAACACCCCAACCTACAGTAGGTCTATAACACACCAACCTACAGTAGGTCTATAACACACCAACCTACAGTAGGTCTATAACACACCAACCTACAGTAGGTCTATAACACACCAACCCAGGTCTACAACACACCAACCTACAGTAGGTCTACAACACACCAACCTACAGTAGGTCTATAACACACCAACCTACAGTGGGCCTATAACACTCCAACCTAGGTCTATAACACAACAACCTACAGTCGGCCTATAACACTCCAACCTAGGTCTATAACACACCAACCTACAGTGGGCCTATAACACTCCAACCTAGGTCAATAACACACCAACCTACAGTGGGCCTATAACACTCCAACCTAGGTCTATAACACACCAACCTACAGTGGGCCTATAACACTCCAACCTAGGTCTATAACACACCAACCTACAGTAGAACCTATAACACCCCAACCTACAGTAGGTCTCTAACACACCAACCTACAGTAGGCCTATAACACACCAACCTACAGTAGGTCTATAACACACCAACCCAGGTCTATAACACACCAACCTACAGTAGGACCTATAACACCCCAACCTACAGTAGGTCTCTAACACACTAACCTACAGTGGGCCTACAACACACCAACCTACAGTAGGTCTACAACACACCAACCTACAGTAGGTCTATAACACACCAACCTACAGTGGGCCTATAACACTCCAACCTAGGTCTATAACACACCAACCTACAGTAGGACCTATAACACACCAACCTACAGTAGGCCTATAACACACCAACCTACAGTAGGACCTATAACACACTAACCTACAGTAGGTCTATAACACACCAATCTACAGTGGGCCTATAACACACCAACCTACAGTAGGTATATAACACACCAACCTACAGTGGGTCTATAACACACCAACCTACAGTAGGTCTATAACACACTAACCTACAGTAGGTCTATAACACACTAACCTACAGTAGGCCTATAACACACCAACCTACAGTAGGCCTATAACACACCAACCTACAGTAGGTTTATAAGACACAAACCTACAGTAGGTCTATAACACACCAACCCAGGTCTATAACACACCAACCTACAGTAGGACCTATAACACCCCAACCCACAGTAGGTCTCTAACACACCAACCTACAGTAGGCCTATAACACACCAACATACAGTAGGTCTATAACACACCAACCCAGGTCTATAACACACCAACCTACAGTAGGACCTATAACACCCCAACCTACAGTAGGTCTCTAACACACTAACCTACAGTAGGACCTATAACACACCAACCTACAGTAGGTCTATAACACACCAACCTACAGTAGGTCCAATAACACCCCAACCTACAGTAGGTCTATAACACCCCAACCTACAGTAGGTCTATAACACACCAACCTACAGTAGGTCTATAACACATCAACCTACAGTAGGTCTATAACACACCAACCTACAGTAGGTCTATAACACACCAACCCAGGTCTACAACACACCAACCTACAGTAGGTCTACAACACACCAACCTACAGTAGGTCTATAACACACCAACCTACAGTGGGCCTATAACACTCCAACCTAGGTCTATAACACACCAACCTACAGTCGGCCTATAACACTCCAACCTAGGTCTATAACACACCAACCTACAGTGGGCCTATAACACTCCAACCTAGGTCAATAACACACCAACCTACAGTGGGCCTATAACACTCCAACCTAGGTCTATAACACCCCACCCTACAGTAGGTCTCTAACACACCAACCTACAGTAGGCCTATAACACACCAACCTACAGTAGGTCTATAACACACCAACCCAGGTCTATAACACACCAACCTACAGTAGGACCTATAACACCCCAACCTACAGTAGGTCTCTAACACACTAACCTACAGTGGGCCTACAACACACCAACCTACAGTAGGTCTACAACACACCAACCTACAGTAGGTCTATAACACACCAACCTACAGTGGGCCTATAACACTCCAACCTAGGTCTATAACACACCAACCTACAGTGGGCCTATAACACTCCAACCTAGGTCTATAACACACCAACCTACAGTGGGCCTATAACACTCCAACCTAGGTCTATAACACACCAACCTACAGTGGGCCTATAACACTCCAACCTAGGTCTATAACACACCAACCTACAGTAGGTCTATAACACTCCAACCTAGGTCTATAACACACCAACCTACAGTAGAACCTATAACACCCCAACCTACAGTAGGTCTCTAACACACCAACCTACAGTAGGCCTATAACACACCAACCTACAGTAGGTCTATAACACACCAACCCAGGTCTATAACACACCAACCTACAGTAGGACCTATAACACCCCAACCTACAGTAGGTCTCTAACATACTAACCTACAGTAGGACCTATAACACACCAACCTACAGTAGGTCTATAACACACCAACCTACAGTAGGTCCTATAACACCCCAACCTACAGTAGGTCTATAACACACCAACCTACAGTAGGTCTATAACACACCAACCTACAGTAGGTCTATAACACACCAACCTACAGTAGGTCAAAAACACCCCAACCTACAGTAGGTCTATAACACACCAACCTACAGTAGGTCTATAACACACCGACCTACAGTAGGTCTATAACACACCAACCTACAGTAGGTCTATAACACACAAACCCAGGTCTATAACACACCAACCTACAGTAGGTCTATAACACACCAACCCAGGTCTATAACACACCAACCTACAGTGGGCATATAAAACACCAACCCAGGTCTATAACACACCAACCTACAGTAGGTCCTATAACACCCCAACCTACAGTAGGTCTATAACACACCAACCCAGGTCTATAACACACCAACCTACAGTAGGTCTATAACACACCAACCCAGGTCTATAACACACCAACCTACAGTGGGCCTATAACACTCCAACCTAGGTCTATAACACACCAACCTACAGTAGGTCTATAACACACCAACCCAGGTCTATAACACACCAACCTACAGTGGGCCAATAACACACCAACCCAGGTCTATAACACACCAACCTACAGTAGGTCCTATAACACCCCAACCTACAGTAGGTCTATAACACACCAACCTACAGTAGGTCTATAACACACCAACCTACAGGAGGTCTACAACACACCAACCCAGGTCTATAACACACCAACCTACAGTAGTTCTATAACACACCAACCTACAGTAGGTCTATAACACACCAACCTACAGTAGGTCTATAACACAACAACCTACAGTAGGTCTATAACACACCAACCTACAGTAGGTCTATAACACACCAACCTACAGTAGGTCTGTAACACACCAACCTACAGTAGGACCTATAACACACCAACCTACAGTAGGACCTATAACACACCAACCTACAGTAGGTCTATAACACACTAACCTACAGTCGGCCTATAACACACCAACCTACAGTAGGTCTATAACACACCAACCTACAGTATTTCCTATAACACACCAACCTACAGTAGGTCTATAACACACCAACCTACAGTAGGTCTATAACACACTAACCTACAGTAGGTCTATAACACACAAACCTACAGTAGGTCTATAACACACCAACCTACAGTAGGACCTATAACACACCAACCCACAGTAGGGCTATAACACACCAACCTACAGTAGGTCTATAACACATCAACCTACAGTAGGTCTATAACACACCAACCTACAGTAGGTCTATAACACACTATCCTCCAGTAGGCCTATAACACACCAACCTACAGTAGGTCTGTAACACACCAACCTACAGTAGGTCTATAACACACCAACCTACAGTGGGTCTATAACACACCAACCTACAGTAGGCCTATAACAAACCGACCTACAGTAGGTCTATAACACACCAACCTACAGTGGGTCTATAACACACCAACCTACAGTAGGACCTATAACACACCAACCTACAGTAGGCCTATAACACACCAACCTACAGTAGACCTATAACACACCAACCTACAGTGGGTCTATAACACACCAACCTACAGTAGGTCTCTAACACACTAACCTACAGTAGGACTTATAACACACCAACCTACAGTAGGACCTATAACACACCAACCTACAGTAGGCCTATAACACACCAACCTACAGTAGGACCTATAACACACTAACCTACAGTAGGTCTATAACACACCAATCTACAGTAGGCCTATAACACACCAACCTACAGTAGGTATATAACACACCAACCTACAGTGGGTCTATAACACACCAACCTACAGTAGGTCTATAACACACTAACCTACAGTAGGTCTATAACACACTAACCCACAGTAGGCCTATAACACACCAACCTACAGTAGGCCTATAACACACCAACCTACAGTAGGCCTATAACACACCAACCCAGGTCTATAACACACCAACCTACAGTAGGTTTATAAGACACAAACCTACAGTGGGTCTATAACACACCAACCCAGGTCTATAACACACCAACCTACAGTAGGACCTATAACACCCCATCCTACAGTAGGTCTCTAACACAACAACCTACAGTAGGCCTATAACACACCAACCTACAGTAGGTCTATAACACACCAACCCAGGTCTATAACACACCAACCTACAGTAGGACCTATAACACCCCAACCTACAGTAGGTCTCTAACACACTAACCTACAGTAGGACCTATAACACCCCAACCTACAGTAGGTCTCGAACACACTAACCTACAGTAGGACCTATAACACACCAACCTACAGTAGGTCTATAACACACCAACCTACAGTAGGTCCTATAAAACCCCAACCTACAGTAGGTCTATAACACCCCAACCTACAGTAGGTCTATAACACACCAACCTACAGTAGGTCTATAACACACCAACCTACAGTAGGTCTATAACACACCAACCTACAGTAGGTCTATAACACACCAACCCAGGTCTACAACACACCAACCTACAGTAGGTCTACAACACACCAACCTACAGTAGGTCTATAACACACCAACCTACAGTGGGCCTATAACACTCCAACCTAGGTCTATAACACACCAACCTACAGTCGGCCTATAACACTCCAACCTAGGTCTATAACACACCAACCTACAGTGGGCCTATAACACTCCAACCTAGGTCAATAACACACCAACCTACAGTGGGCCTATAACACTCCAACCTAGGTCTATAACACACCAACCTACAGTGGGCCTATAACACTCCAACCTAGGTCTATAACACACCAACCTACAGTAGAACCTATAACACCCCAACCTACAGTAGGTCTCTAACACACCAACCTACAGTAGTCCTATAACACACCAACCTACAGTAGGTCTATAACACACCAACCCAGGTCTATAACACACCAACCTACAGTAGGACCTATAACACCCCAACCTACAGTAGGTCTCTAACACACTAACCTACAGTGGGCCTACAACACACCAACCTACAGTAGGTCTACAACACACCAACCTACAGTAGGTCTATAACACACCAACCTACAGTGGGCCTATAACACTCCAACCTAGGTCTATAACACACCAACCTACAGTGGGCCTATAACACTCCAACCTAGGTCTATAACACACCAACCTACAGTGGGCCTATAACACTCCAACCTAGGTCTATAACACACCAACCTACAGTAGGTCTATAACACACCAACCTACAGTAGGACCTATAACACCCCAACCTACAGTAGGTCTCTAACACACTAACCTACAGTAGGACCTATAACACACCAACCTACAGTAGGTCTATAACACACCAACCTACAGTAGGTCCTATAACACCCCAACCTACAGTAGGTCTATAACACACCAACCTACAGTAGGTCTATAACACACCAACCTACAGTAGGTCTATAACACACCAACCTACAGTAGGTTAATAACACCCCAACCTACAGTAGGTCTATAACACACCAACCTACAGTAGGTCGATAACACACCGACCTACAGTAGGTCTATAACACACCAACCTACAGTAGGTCTATAACACACAAACCCAGGTCTATAACACACCAACCTACAGTAGGTCTATAACACACCAACCCAGGTCTATAACACACCAACCTACAGTGAGCATATAACACACCAACCCAGGTCTATAACACACCAACCTACAGTAGGTCCTATAACACCCCAACCTACAGTAGGTCTATAACACACCAACCCAGGTCTATAACACACCAACCTACAGTAGGTCTATAACACACTATCCTCCAGTAGGCCTATAACACACCAACCTACAGTAGGTCTGTAACACACCAACCTACAGTAGGTCTATAACACACCAACCTACAGTAGGTCTATAACACACCAACCTACAGTGGGTCTATAACACACCAACCTACAGTAGGCCTATAACACACCGACCTACAGTAGGTCTATAACACACCAACCCACAGTGGGTCTATAACACACCAACCTACAGTAGGACCTATAACACACCAACCTACAGTAGGCCTATAACACACCAACCTACAGTAGGTCCATAACACACCAACCTACAGTAGGTCTCTAACACACTAACCTACAGTAGGACTTATAACACACCAACCTACAGTAGGACCTATAACACACCAACCTACAGTAGGCCTATAACACACCAACCTACAGTAGGACCTATAACACACTAACCTACAGTAGGTCTATAACACACCAATCTACAGTAGGTCTATAACACACCAACCTACAGTAGGTATATAACACACCAACCTACAGTGGGTCTATAACACACCAACCTACAGTAGGTCTATAACACACTAACCTACAGTAGGTCTATAACACACTAACCTACAGTAGGCCTATAACACACCAACCCACAGTAGTCCTATAACACACCAACCTACAGTAGGCCTATAACACACCAACCCAGGTCTATAACACACCAACCTACAGTAGGTTTATAAGACAAAAACCTACAGTAGGTCTATAACACACCAACCCAGGTCTATAACACACCAACCTACAGTAGGACCTATAACACCCCATCCTACAGTAGGTCTCTAACACACCAACCTACAGTAGGCCTATAACACACCAACCTACAGTAGGTCTATAACACACCAACCCAGGTCTATAACAAACCAACCTACAGTAGGACCTATAACACCCCAACCTACAGTAGGTCTCTAACACACTAACCTACAGTAGGACCTATAACACCCCAACCTACAGTAGGTCTCTAACACACTAACCTACAGTAGGACCTATAACACACCAACCTACAGTAGGTCTATAACACACCAACCTACAGTAGGTCTATAACACACCAACCTACAGTAGGTCTCTAACACACCAACCCAGGTCTACAACACACCAACCTACAGTAGGTCTACAACACACCAACCTACAGTAGGTCTATAACACACCAACCTACAGTGGGCCTATAACACTCCAACCTAGGCCTATAACACACCAACCTACAGTCGGCCTATAACACTCCAACCTAGGTCTATAACACACCAACCTACAGTGGGCCTATAACACTCCAACCTAGGTCTATAACACACCAACCTACA
The DNA here is from genome assembly GCF_029448725.1 of Salvelinus fontinalis. NCBI lineage: Eukaryota > Metazoa > Chordata > Actinopteri > Salmoniformes > Salmonidae > Salvelinus > Salvelinus fontinalis. The sequence goes on from NC_074665.1 coordinate 78,733,720, forward strand.
GTGGGCCTATAACACTCCAACCTAGGTCTATAACACACCAACCTACAGTAGAACCTATAACACCCCAACCTACAGTAGGTCTCTAACACACCAACCTACAGTAGGCCTATAACACACCAACCTACAGTAGGTCTATAACACACCAACCCAGGTCTATAACACACCAACCTACAGTAGGACCTATAACACCCCAACCTACAGTAGGTCTCTAACACACTAACTTACAGTGGGCCTACAACACACCAACCTACAGTAGGTCTACAACACACCAACCTACAGTAGGTCTATAACACACCAACCTACAGTGGGCCTATAACACTCCAACCTAGGTCTATAACACACCAACCTACAGTGGGCCTATAACACTCCAAACTAGGTCTATAACACACCAACCTACAGTGGGCCTATAACACTCCAACCTAGGTCTATAACACACCAACCTACAGTGGGCCTATAACACTCCAACCTAGGTCTATAACACACCAACCTACAGTAGGTCTATAACACTCCAACCTAGGTCTATAACACACCAACCTACAGTAGAACTTATAACACCCCAACCTACAGTAGGTCTCTAACACACCAACCTACAGTAGGCCTATAACACACCAACCTACAGTAGGTCTATAACACACCAACCCAGGTCTATAACACACCAACCTACAGTAGGACCTATAACACCCCAACCTACAGTAGGTCTCTAACACACTAACCTACAGTAGGACCTATAACACACCAACCTACAGTAGGTCTATAACACACCAACCTACAGTAGGTCCTATAACACCCCAACCTACAGTAGGTCTATAACACACCAACCTACAGTAGGTCTATAACACACCAACCTACAGTAGGTCTATAACACACCAACCTACAGTAGGTTAATAACACCCCAACCTACAGTAGGTCTATAACACACCAACCTACAGTAGGTCGATAACACACCGACCTACAGTAGGTCTATAACACACCAACCTACAGTAGGTCTATAACACACAAACCCAGGTCTATAACACACCAACCTACAGTGGGCATATAACACACCAACTCAGGTCTATAACACACCAACCTACAGTAGGTCCTATAACACCCCAACCTACAGTAGGTCGATAACACACCGACCTACAGTAGGTCTATAACACACCAACCTACAGTAGGTCTATAACACACCAACCCAGGTCTATAACACACCAACCTACAGTGGGCATATAACACACCAACTCAGGTCTATAACACACCAACCTACAGTAGGTCCTATAACACCCCAACCTACAGTAGGTCTATAACACACCAACCCAGGTCTATAACACACCAACCTACAGTAGGTCTATAACACACCAACCCAGGTCTATAACACACCAACCTACAGTGGGCCTATAACACTCCAACCTAGGTCTATAACACACCAACCTACAGTAGGTCTATAACACACCAACCCAGGTCTATAACACACCAACCTACAGTGGGTCTATAACACACCAACCTACAGTAGGTCTATAACACACTAACCTACAGTAGGTCTATAACACACTAACCTACAGTAGGCCTATAACACACCAACCTACAGTAGGCCTATAACACACCAACCTACAGTAGGCCTATAACACACCAACCCAGGTCTATAACACACCAACCTACAGTAGGTTTATAAGACACAAACCTACAGTAGGTCTGTAACACACCAACCCAGGTCTATAACACACCAACCTACAGTAGGACCTATAACACCCCATCCTACAGTAGGTCTCTAACACACCAACCTACAGTAGGCCTATAACACACCAACCTACAGTAGGTCTATAACACACCAACCCAGGTCTATAACAAACCAACCTACAGTAGGACCTATAACACCCCAACCTACAGTAGGTCTCTAACACACTAACCTACAGTAGGACCTATAACACCCCAACCTACAGTAGGTCTCTAACACACTAACCTACAGTAGGACATATAACACACCAACCTACAGTAGGACCTATAACACGCCAACCTACAGTAGGCCTATAACACACCAACCTACAGTAGGACCTATAACACACTAACCTACAGTAGGTCTATAACACACCAATCTACAGTAGGCCTATAACACACCAACCTACAGTAGGTATATAACACACCAACCTACAGTGGGTCTATAACACACCAACCTACAGTAGGTCTATAACACACTAACCTACAGTAGGTCTATAACACACTAACCTACAGTAGGCCTATAACACACCAACCTACAGTAGGCCTATAACACACCAACCTACAGTAGGCCTATAACACACCAACCCAGGTCTATAACACACCAACCTACAGTAGGTTTATAAGACACAAACCTACAGTGGGTCTATAACACACCAACCCAGGTCTATAACACACTAACCTACAGTAGGCCTATAACACACCAACCTACAGTAGGCCTATAACACACCAACCTACAGTAGGCCTATAACACACCAACCCAGGTCTATAACACACCAACCTACAGTAGGTTTATAAGACACAAACCTACAGTGGGTCTATAACACACCAACCCAGGTCTATAACACACCAACCTACAGTAGGACCTATAACACCCCATCCTACAGTAGGTCTCTAACACACCAACCTACAGTAGGCCTATAACACACCAACCTACAGTAGGTCTATAACACACCAACCCAGGTCTATAACACACCAACCTACAGTAGGACCTATAACACCCCAACCTACAGTAGGTCTCTAACACACTAACCTACAGTAGGACCTATAACACACCAACCTACAGTAGGTCTATAACACACCAACCTACAGTAGGTCCTATAAAACCCCAACCTACAGTAGGTCTATAACACCCCAACCTACAGTAGGTCTATAACACACCAACCTACAGTAGGTCTATAACACACCAACCTACAGTAGGTCTATAACACACCAACCTACAGTAGGTCTATAACACACTAACCCAGGTCTACAACACACCAACCTACAGTAGGTCTACAACACACCAACCTACAGTAGGTCTATAACACACCAACCTACAGTGGGCCTATAACACTCCAACCTAGGTCTATAACACACCAACCTACAGTCGGCCTATAACACTCCAACCTAGGTCTATAACACACCAACCTACAGTGGGCCTATAACACTCCAACCTAGGTCAATAACACACCAACCTACAGTGGGCCTATAACACTCCAACCTAGGTCTATAACACACCAACCTACAGTGGGCCTATAACACTCCAACCTAGGTCAATAACACACCAACCTACAGTGGGCCTATAACACTCCAACCTAGGTCTATAACACACCAACCTACAGTAGAACCTATAACACCCCAACCTACAGTAGGTCTCTAACACACCAACCTACAGTAGTCCTATAACACACCAACCTACAGTAGGTCTATAACACACCAACCCAGGTCTATAACACACCAACCTACAGTAGGACCTATAACACCCCAACCTACAGTAGGTCTCTAACACACTAACCTACAGAGGGCCTACAAAACACCAACCTACAGTAGGTCTACAACACACCAACCTACAGTAGGTCTATAACACACCAACCTACAGTGGGCCTATAACACTCCAACCTAGGTCTATAACACACCAACCTACAGTGGGCCTATAACACTCCAACCTAGGTCTATAACACACCAACCTACAGTGGGCCTATAACACTCCAACCTAGGTCTATAACACACCAACCTACAGTAGGTCTATAACACACCAACCTACAGTAGGACCTATAACACCCCAACCTACAGTAGGTCTCTAACACACTAACCTACAGTAGGACCTATAACACACCAACCTACAGTAGGTCTATAACACACCAACCTACAGTAGGTCCTATAACACCCCAACCTACAGTAGGTCTATAACACACCAACCTACAGTAGGTCTATAACACACCAACCTACAGTAGGTCTATAACACACCAACCTACAGTAGGTTAATAACACCCCAACCTACAGTAGGTCTATAACACACCAACCTACAGTAGGTCGATAACACACCGACCTACAGTAGGTCTATAACACACCAACCTACAGTAGGTCTATAACACACAAACCCAGGTCTATAACACACCAACCTACAGTAGGTCTATAACACACCAACCCAGGTCTATAACACACCAACCTACAGTGGGCATATAACACACCAACCCAGGTCTATAACACACCAACCTACAGTAGGTCCTATAACACCCCAACCTACAGTAGGTCTATAACACACCAACCCTGGTCTATAACACACCAACCTACAGTAGGTCTATAACACACTATCCTCCAGTAGGCCTATAACACACCAACCTACAGTAGGTCTGTAACACACCAACCTACAGTAGGTCTATAACACACCAACCTACAGTAGGTCTATAACACACCAACCTACAGTGGGTCTATAACACACCAACCTACAGTAGGCCTATAACACACCGACCTACAGTAGGTCTATAACACACCAACCCACAGTGGGTCTATAACACACCAACCTACAGTAGGTCTCTAACACACTAACCTACAGTAGGACTTATAACACACCAACCTACAGTAGGACCTATAACACACTAACCTACAGTAGGCCTATAACACACCAACCTACAGTAGGACCTATAACACACTAACCTACAGTAGGTCTATAACACACCAATCTACAGTAGGTGTATAACACACCAACCTACAGTAGGTATATAACACACCAACCTACAGTGGGTCTATAACACACCAACCTACAGTAGGTCTATAACACACTAACCTACAGTAGGTCTATAACACACTAACCTACAGTAGGCCTATAACACACCAACCCACAGTAGGCCCATAACAAACCAACCTACAGTAGGCCTATAACACACCAACCCAGGTCTATAACACACCAACCTACAGTAGGTTTATAAGACAAAAACCTACAGTAGGTCTATGACACACCAACCCAGGTCTATAACACACCAACCTACAGTAGGACCTATAACACCCCATCCTACAGTAGGTCTCTAACACACCAACCTACAGTAGGCCTATAATACACCAACCTACAGTAGGTCTATAACACACCAACCCAGGTCTATAACAAACCAACCTACAGTAGGACCTATAACACCCCAACCTACAGTAGGTCTCTAACACACTAACCTACAGTAGGACCTATAACACCCCAACCTACAGTAGGTCTCTAACACACTAACCTACAGTAGGACCTATAACACACCAACCTACAGTAGGTCTATAACACACCAACCTACAGTAGGTCCTATAACACACCAACCTACAGTAGGTCTATAACACACCAACCTACAGTAGGTCTATAACACACCAACCCAGGTCTACAACACACCAACCTACAGTAGGTCTACAACACACCAACCTACAGTAGGTCTATAACACACCAACCTACAGTGGGCCTATAACACTCCAACCTAGGCCTATAACACACCAACCTACAGTCGGCCTATAACACTCCAACCTAGGTCTATAACACACCAACCTACAGTGGGCCTATAACACTCCAACCTAGGTCTATAACACACCAACCTACAGTGGGCCTATAACACTCCAACCTAGGTCTATAACACACCAACCTACAGTAGAACCTATAACACCCCAACCTACAGTAGGTCTCTAACACACCAACCTACAGTAGGCCTATAACACACCAACCTACAGTAGGTCTATAACACACCAACCCAGGTCTATAACACACCAACCTACAGTAGGACCTATAACACCCCAACCTACAGTAGGTCTCTAACACACTAACCTACAGTGGGCCTACAACACACCAACCTACAGTAGGTCTACAACACACAAACCTACAGTAGGTCTATAACACACCAACCTACAGTGGGCCTATAACACACCAACCTAGGTCTATAACACACCAACCTAACGTGGGCCTATAACACTCCAACCTAGGTCTATAACACACCAACCTACAGTGGGCCTATAACACTCCAACCTAGGTCTATAACACACCAACCTACAGTGGGCCTATAACACTCCAACCTAGGTCTATAACACACCAACCTACAGTAGGTCTATAACACTCCAACCTAGGTCTATAACACACCAACCTACAGTAGAACCTATAACACCCCAACCTACAGTAGGTCTCTAACACACCAACCTACAGTAGGCCTATAACACACCAACCTACAGTAGGTCTATAACACACCAACCCAGGTCTATAACACACCAACCTACAGTAGGACCTATAACACCCCAACCTACAGTAGGTCTCTAACACACTAACCTACAGTAGGACCTATAACACACCAACCTACATTAGGTCTATAACACACCAACCTACAGTAGGTCCTATAACACCCCAACCTACAGTAGGTCTATAACACACCAACCTACAGTAGGTCTATAACACACCAACCTACAGTAGGTCTATAACACACCAACCTACAGTAGGTTAATAACACCCCAACCTACAGTAGGTCTATAACACACCAACCTACAGTAGGTCGATAACACACCGACCTACAGTAGGTCTATAACACACCAACCTACAGTAGGTCTATAACACACAAACCCAGGTCTATAACACACCAACCTACAGTAGGTCTATAACACACCAACCCAGGTCTATAACACACCAACCTACAGTGGGCATATAACACACCAACCCAGGTCTATAACACACCAACCTACAGTAGGCCCTATAACACCCCAACCTACAGTAGGTCTATAACACACCAACCCAGGTCTATAACACACCAACCTACAGTAGGTCTATAACACACCAACCCAGGTCTATAACACACCAACCTACAGTGGGCCTATAACACTCCAACCTAGGTCTATAACACACCAACCTACAGTAGGTCTATAACACACCAACCCAGGTCTATAACACACCAACCTACAGTGGGTCTATAACACACCAACCTACAGTAGGTCTATAACACACTAACCTACAGTAGGTCTATAACACACTAACCTACAGTAGGCCTATAACACACCAACCTACAGTAGGCCTATAACACACCAACCTACAGTAGGCCTATAACACACCAACCCAGGTCTATAACACACCAACCTACAGTAGGTTTATAAGACACAAACCTACAGTAGGTCTGTAACACACCAACCCAGGTCTATAACACACCAACCTACAGTAGGACCTATAACACCCCATCCTACAGTAGGTCTCTAACACACCAACCTACAGTAGGCCTATAACACACCAACCTACAGTAGGTCTATAACACACCAACCCAGGTCTATAACAAACCAACCTACAGTAGGACCTATAACACCCCAACCTACAGTAGGTCTCTAACACACTAACCTACAGTAGGACCTATAACACCCCAACCTACAGTAGGTCTCTAACACACTAACCTACAGTAGGACCTATAACACACCAACCTACAGTAGGTCTATAACACACCAACCTACAGTAGGTCCTATAACACCCCAACCTACAGTAGGTCTATAACACACCAACCTACAGTAGGTCTATAACACACCAACCCAGGTCTACAACACACCAACCTACAGTAGGTCTACAACACACCAACCTACAGTAGGTCTATAACACACCAACCTACAGTCGGCCTATAACACTCCAACCTAGGTCTATAACACACCAACCTACAGTGGGCCTATAACACTCCAACCTAGGTCTATAACACACCAACCTACAGTGGGCCTATAACACTCCAACCTAGGTCTATAACACACCAACCTACAGTAGAACCTATAACACCCCAACCTACAGTAGGTCTCTAACACACCAACCTACAGTAGGCCTATAACACACCAACCTACAGTAGGTCTGTAACACACCAACCCAGGTCTATAACACACCAACCTACAGTAGGACCTATAACACCCCAACCTACAGTAGGTCTCTAACACACTAACCTACAGTGGGCCTACAACACACCAACCTACAGTAGGTCTACAACACACCAACCTACAGTAGGTCTATAACACACCAACCTACAGTGGGCCTATAACACTCCAACCTAGGTCTATAACACACCAACCTACAGTGGGCCTATAACACTCCAACCTAGGTCTATAACACACCAACCTACAGTGGGCCTATAACACTCCAACCTAGGTCTATAACACACCAACCTACAGTGGGCCTATAACACTCCAACCTAGGTCTATAACACACCAACCTACAGTAGGTCTATAACACTCCAACCTAGGTCTATAACACACCAACCTACAGTAGAACCTATAACACCCCAACCTACAGTAGGTCTCTAACACACCAACCTACAGTAGGCCTATAACACACCAACCTACAGTAGGTCTATAACACACCAATCCAGGTCTATAACACACCAACCTACAGTAGGACCTATAACACCCCAACCTACAGTAGGTCTTTAACACACTAACCTACAGTAGGACCTATAACACACCAACCTACAGTAGGTCTATAACACACCAACCTACAGTAGGTCCTATAACACCCCAACCTACAGTAGGTCTATAACACACCAACCTACAGTAGGTCTATAACACACCAACCTACAGTAGGTCTATAACACACCAACCTACAGTAGGTTAATAACACCCCAACCTACAGTAGGTCTATAACACACCAACCTACAGTAGGTCGATAACACACCGACCTACAGTAGGTCTATAACACACCAACCTACAGTAGGTCTATAACACACAAACCCAGGTCTATAACACACCAACCTACAGTAGGTCTATAACACACCAACCCAGGTCTATAACACACCAACCTACAGTGGGCATATAACACACCAACCCAGGTCTATAACACACCAACCTACAGTAGGTCCTATAACACCCCAACCTACAGTAGGTCTATAACACACCAACCCAGGTCTATAACACACCAACCTACAGTAGGTCTATAACACACCAACCCAGGTCTATAACACACCAACCTACAGTGGGCCTATAACACTCCAACCTAGGTCTATAACACACCAACCTACAGTAGGTCTATAACACACCAACCCAGGTCTATAACACACCAACCTACAGTGGGCCTATAACACACCAACCCAGGTCTATAACACACCAACCTACAGTAGGTCCTATAACACCCCAACCTACAGTAGGTCTATAACACACCAACCTACAGTAGGTCTATAACACACCAACCTACAGTAGGTCTATAACACACCAACCCAGGTCTATAACACACCAACCTACAGTAGTTCTATAACACACCAACCTACAGTAGGTCTATAACACACCAACCTACAGTAGGTCTATAACACAACAACCTACAGTAGGTCTATAACACACCAACCTACAGTAGGTCTATAACACACCAACCTACAGTAGGTCTATAACACACCAACCTACAGTAGGTCCTATAACACACCAACCTACAGTAGGTCCTATAACACACCAACCTACAGTAGGTCTATAACACACCAACCTACAGTAGGCCTATAACACACTAACCTACAGTAGGTCTATAACACACAAACCTACACTAGGTCTATAACACACCAACCTACAGTAGGACCTATAACACACCAACCCACAGTAGGGCTATAACACACCAACCTACAGTAGGTCTATAACACACCAACCTACAGTAGGTCTATAACACACCAACCTACAGTAGGTCTATAACACACTATCCTCCAGTAGGCCTGTAACACACCAACCTACAGTAGGTCTGTAACACACCAACCTACAGTAGGTCTATAACACACCAACCTACAGTAGGTCTATAACACACCAACCTACAGTGGGTCTATAACACACCAACCTACAGTAGGCCTATAACACACCGACCTACAGTAGGTCTATAACACACCAACCTACAGTGGGTCTATAACACACCAACCTACAGTAGGCCTATAACACACCAACCTACAGTAGGCCTATAACACACCAACCTACAGTAGGCCTATAACACACCAACCTACAGTAGGTCTATAACACACCAACCTACAGTAGGTCTCTAACACACTAACCTACAGTAGGACTTATAACACACCAACCTACAGTAGGACCTATAACACACCAACCTACAGTAGGCCTATAACACACCAACCTACAGTAGGACATATAACACACTAACCTACAGTAGGTCTATAACACACCAATCTACAGTAGGCCTATAACACACCAACCTACAGTAGGTATATAACACACCAACCCACAGTGGGTCTATAACGCACCAACCTACAGTAGGTCTATAACACACTAACCTACAGTAGGTCTATAACACAATAACCTACAGTAGGCCTATAACACACCAACCTACAGTAGGCCTATAACACACCAACCTACAGTAGGCCTATAACACACCAACCCAGGTCTATAACACACCAACCTACAGTAGGTTTATAACACACAAACCTACAGTAGGTCTATAACACACCAACCCAGGTCTATAACACACCAACCTACAGTAGGACCTATAACACCCCATCCTACAGTAGGTCTCTAACACACCAACCTACAGTAGGCCTATAACACACCAACCTACAGTAGGTCTATAACACACCAACCCAGGTCTATAACACACCAACCTACAGTAGGACCTATAACAGCCCAACCTACAGTAGGTCTCTAACACACTAACCTACAGTAGGACCTATAACACACCAACCTACAGTAGGTCTATAACACACCAACCTACAGTAGGTCCTATAACACCCCAACCTACAGTAGGTCTATAACACACCAACCTACAGTAGGTCTATAACACACCAACCTACAGTAGGTCTATAACACACCAACCTACAGTAGGTCTATAACACACCAACCTACAGTAGGTCTATAACACACCAACCCAGGTCTACAACACACCAACCTACAGTAGGTCTACAACACACCAACCTACAGTAGGTCTATAACACACCAACCTACAGTGGGCCTATAACACTCCAACCTAGGTCTATAACACACAAACCTACAGTCGGCCTATAACACTCCAACCTAGGTCTATAACACACCAACCTACAGTGGGCCTATAACACTCCAACCTAGGTCAATAACAAACCAACCTACAGTGGGCCTATAACACTCCAACCTAGGTCTATAACACACCAACCTACAGTGGGCCTATAACACTCCAACCTAGGTCTATAACACACCAACCTACAGTAGGTCTGTAACACACCAACCTACAGTAGGTCCATAACACACCAACCTACAGTAGGTCTATAACACACCAACCTACAGTGGGTCTATAACACACCAACCTACAGTAGGACCTATAACACACCGACCTACAGTAGGTCTATAACACACCAACCTACAGTGGGTCTATAACACACCAACCTACAGTAGGACCTATAACACACCAACCCACAGTAGGCCTATAACACACCAACCTACAGTAGGCCTATAACACACCAGCCTACAGTAGGTCTATAACACACCAACCTACAGTAGGTCTCTAACGCACTAACATACAGTAGGACTTATAACACACCAACCTACAGTAGGACCTATAACACACCAACCTACAGTAGGACCTATAACACACCAACCTACAGTAGGCCTATAACACACCAGCCTACAGTAGGACCTATAACACACTAACCTACAGTAGGTCTATAACACACCAATCTACAGTAGGCCTATAACACACCAACCTACAGTAGGTATATAACACACCAACCTACAGTGGGCCTATAACACACCAACCTACAGTAGGTCTATAACACACTAACCTACAGTAGGTCTATAACACACTAACCTACAGTAGGCCTATAACACACCAACCTACAGTAGGCCTATAACACACCAACCTACAGTAGGCCTATAACACACCAACCCAGGTCTATAACACACCAACCTACAGTAGGTTTATAAGACACAAACCTACAGTAGGTCTATAACACACCAACCCAGGTCTATAACACACCAACCTACAGTAGGACCTAAAACACCCCATCCTACAGTAGGTCTCTAACACACCAACATACAGTAGGCCTATAACACACCAACCTACAGTAGATCTATAACACACCAACCCAGGTCTATAACACACCAACCTACAGTAGGACCTATAACACCCCAACCTACAGTAGGTCTCTAACACACTAACCTACAGTAGGACCTATAACACACCAACCTACAGTAGGTCTATAACACACCAACCTACAGTAGGTCCTATAACACCCCAACCTACAGTAGGTCTATAACACACCAACCTACAGTAGGTCTATAACACACCAACCTACAGTAGGTCTATAACACACCAACCTACAGTAGGTCTATAACACACCAGCCTACAGTAGGTCTATAACACACCAACCCAGGTCTACAACACACCAACCTACAGTAGGTCTACAACACACCAACCTACAGTAGGTCTATAACACACCAACCTACAGTGGGCCTATAACACTCCAACCTAGGCCTATAACACACCAACCTACAGTCGGCCTATAACACTCCAACCTAGGTCTATAACACACCAACCTACAGTGGGCCTATAACACTCCAACCTAGGTCAATAACAAACCAACCTACAGTGGGCCTATAACACTCCAACCTAGGTCTATAACACACCAACCTACAGTGGGCCTATAACACTCCAACCTAGGTCTATAACACACCAACCTACAGTAGGTCTGTAACACACCAACCTACAGTAGGTCCATAACACACCAACCTACAGTAGGTCTATAACACACCAACCTACAGTGGGTCTATAACACACCAACCTACAGTAGGACCTATAACACACCGACCTACAGTAGGTCTATAACACACCAACCTACAGTGGGTCTATAACACACCAACCTACAGTAGGACCTATAACACACCAACCCACAGTAGGCCTATAACACACCAACCTACAGTAGGCCTATAACACACCAGCCTACAGTAGGTCTATAACACACCAACCTACAGTAGGTCTCTAACGCACTAACATACAGTAGGACTTATAACACACCAACCTACAGTAGGACCTATAACACACCAACCTACAGTAGGACCTATAACACACCAACCTACAGTAGGCCTATAACACACCAGCCTACAGTAGGACCTATAACACACTAACCTACAGTAGGTCTATAACACACCAATCTACAGTAGGCCTATAACACACCAACCTACAGTAGGTATATAACACACCAACCTACAGTGGGCCTATAACACACCAACCTACAGTAGGTCTATAACACACTAACCTACAGTAGGTCTATAACACACTAACCTACAGTAGGCCTATAACACACCAACCTACAGTAGGCCTATAACACACCAACCTACAGTAGGCCTATAACACACCAACCCAGGTCTATAACACACCAACCTACAGTAGGTTTATAAGACACAAACCTACAGTAGGTCTATAACACACCAACCCAGGTCTATAACACACCAACCTACAGTAGGACCTAAAACACCCCATCCTACAGTAGGTCTCTAACACACCAACATACAGTAGGCCTATAACACACCAACCTACAGTAGATCTATAACACACCAACCCAGGTCTATAACACACCAACCTACAGTAGGACCTATAACACCCCAACCTACAGTAGGTCTCTAACACACTAACCTACAGTAGGACCTATAACACACCAACCTACAGTAGGTCTATAACACACCAACCTACAGTAGGTCCTATAACACCCCAACCTACAGTAGGTCTATAACACACCAACCTACAGTAGAGCTATAACACACCAACCTACAGTAGGTCTATAACACACCAACCTACAGTAGGTCTATAACACACCAACCTACAGTAGGTCTATAACACACCAACCCAGGTCTACAACACACCAACCTACAGTAGGTCTACAACACACCAACCTACAGTAGGTCTATAACACACCAACCTACAGTGGGCCTATAACACTCCAACCTAGGTCTATAACACACAAACCTACAGTCGGCCTATAACACTCCAACCTAGGTCTATAACACACCAACCTACAGTGGGCCTATAACACTCCAACCTAGGTCAATAACAAACCAACCTACAGTGGGCCTATAACACTCCAACCTAGGTCTATAACACACCAACCTACAGTGGGCCTATAACACTCCAACCTAGGTCTATAACACACCAACCTACAGTAGGTCTGTAACACACCAACCTACAGTAGGTCCATAACACACCAACCTACAGTAGGTCTATAACACACCAACCTACAGTGGGTCTATAACACACCAACCTACAGTAGGACCTATAACACACCGACCTACAGTAGGTCTATAACACACCAACCTACAGTGGGTCTATAACACACCAACCTACAGTAGGACCTATAACACACCAACCCACAGTAGGCCTATAACACACCAACCTACAGTAGGCCTATAACACACCAGCCTACAGTAGGTCTATAACACACCAACCTACAGTAGGTCTCTAACGCACTAACATACAGTAGGACTTATAACACACCAACCTACAGTAGGACCTATAACACACCAACCTACAGTAGGACCTATAACACACCAACCTACAGTAGGCCTATAACACACCAGCCTACAGTAGGACCTATAACACACTAACCTACAGTAGGTCTATAACACACCAATCTACAGTAGGCCTATAACACACCAACCTACAGTAGGTATATAACACACCAACCTACAGTGGGCCTATAACACACCAACCTACAGTAGGTCTATAACACACTAACCTACAGTAGGTCTATAACACACTAACCTACAGTAGGCCTATAACACACCAACCTACAGTAGGCCTATAACACACCAACCTACAGTAGGCCTATAACACACCAACCCAGGTCTATAACACACCAACCTACAGTAGGTTTATAAGACACAAACCTACAGTAGGTCTATAACACACCAACCCAGGTCTATAACACACCAACCTACAGTAGGACCTAAAACACCCCATCCTACAGTAGGTCTCTAACACACCAACATACAGTAGGCCTATAACACACCAACCTACAGTAGATCTATAACACACCAACCCAGGTCTATAACACACCAACCTACAGTAGGACCTATAACACCCCAACCTACAGTAGGTCTCTAACACACTAACCTACAGTAGGACCTATAACACACCAACCTACAGTAGGTCTATAACACACCAACCTACAGTAGGTCCTATAACACCCCAACCTACAGTAGGTCTATAACACACCAACCTACAGTAGGTCTATAACACACCAACCTACAGTAGGTCTATAACACACCAACCTACAGTAGGTCTATAACACACCAGCCTACAGTAGGTCTATAACACACCAACCCAGGTCTACAACACACCAACCTACAGTAGGTCTACAACACACCAACCTACAGTAGGTCTATAACACACCAACCTACAGTGGGCCTATAACACTCCAACCTAGGCCTATAACACACCAACCTACAGTCGGCCTATAACACTCCAACCTAGGTCTATAACACACCAACCTACAGTGGGCATATAACACACCAACCCAGGTCTATAACACACCAACCTACAGTAGGCCCTATAACACCCCAACCTACAGTAGGTCTATAACACACCAACCCAGGTCTATGACACACCAACCTACAGTAGGTCTATAACACACCAACCCAGGTCTATAACACACCAACCTACAGTGGGCCTGTAACACTCCAACCTAGGTCTATAACACACCAACCTACAGTAGGTCTATAACACACCAACCCAGGTCTATAACACACCAACCTACAGTGGGTCTATAACACACCAACCTACAGTAGGTCTATAACACACTAACCTACAGTAGGTCTATAACACACTAACCTACAGTAGGCCTATAACACACCAACCTACAGTAGGCCTATAACACACCAACCTACAGTAGGCCTATAACACACCAACCCAGGTCTATAACACACCAACCTACAGTAGGTTTATAAGACACAAACCTACAGTAGGTCTGTAACACACCAACCCAGGTCTATAACACACCAACCTACAGTAGGACCTATAACACCCCATCCTACAGTAGGTCTCTAACACACCAACCTACAGTAGGCCTATAACACACCAACCTACAGTAGGTCTATAACACACCAACCCAGGTCTATAACAAACCAACCTACAGTAGGACCTATAACACCCCAACCTACAGTAGGTCTCTAACACACTAACCTACAGTAGGACCTATAACACCCCAACCTACAGTAGGTCTCTAACACACTAACCTACAGTAGGACCTATAACACACCAACCTACAGTAGGTCTATGACACACCAACCTACAGTAGGTCCTATAACACCCCAACCTACAGTAGGTCTATAACACACCAACCTACAGTAGGTCTATAACACACCAACCCAGGTCTACAACACACCAACCTACAGTAGGTCTACAACACACCAACCTACAGTAGGTCTATAACACACCAACCTACAGTCGGCCTATAACACTCCAACCTAGGTCTATAACACACCAACCTACAGTGGGCCTATAACACTCCAACCTAGGTCTATAACACACCAACCTACAGTGGGCCTATAACACTCCAACCTAGGTCTATAACACACCAACCTACAGTAGAACCTATAACACCCCAACCTACAGTAGGTCTCTAACACACCAACCTACAGTAGGCCTATAACACACCAACCTACAGTAGGTCTGTAACACACCAACCCAGGTCTATAACACACCAACCTACAGTAGGACCTATAACACCCCAACCTAGAGTAGGTCTCTAACACACTAACCTACAGTGGGCCTACAACACACCAACCTACAGTAGGTCTACAACACACCAACCTACAGTAGGTCTATAACACACCAACCTACAGTAGGTCTATAACACACCAACCCAGGTCTACAACACACCAACCTACAGTAGGTCTACAACACACCAACCTACAGTAGGTCTATAACACACCAACCTACAGTCGGCCTATAACACTCCAACCTAGGTCTATAACACACCAACCTACAGTGGGCCTATAACACTCCAACCTAGGTCTATAACACACCAACCTACAGTAGGTCTATAACACTCCAACCTAGGTCTATAACACACCAACATACAGTAGAACCTATAACACCCCAACCTACAGTAGGTCTCTAACACACCAACCTACAGTAGGCCTATAACACACCAACCTACAGTAGGTCTATAACACACCAATCCAGGTCTATAACACACCAACCTACAGTAGGACCTATAACACCTCAACCTACAGTAGGTCTTTAACACACTAACCTACAGTAGGACCTATAACACACCAACCTACAGTAGGTCTATAACACACCAACCTACAGTAGGTCCTATAACACCCCAACCTACAGTAGGTCTATAACACACCAACCTACAGTAGGTCTATAACACACCAACCTACAGTAGGTCTATAACACACCAACCTACAGTAGGTTAATAACACCCCAACCTACAGTAGGTCTATAACACACCAACCTACAGTAGGTCGATAACACACCGACCTACAGTAGGTCTATAACACACCAACCTACAGTAGGTCTATAACACACAAACCCAGGTCTATAACACACCAACCTACAGTAGGTCTATAACACACCAACCCAGGTCTATAACACACCAACCTACAGTGGGCATATAACACACCAACCCAGGTCTATAACACACCAACCTACAGTAGGTCCTATAACACCCCAACCTACAGTAGGTCTATAACACACCAACCCAGGTCTATAACACACCAACCTACAGTAGGTCTATAACACACCAACCCAGGTCTATAACACACCAACCTACAGTGGGCCTATAACACTCCAACCTAGGTCTATAACACACCAACCTACAGTAGGTCTATAACACACCAACCCAGGTCTATAACACACCAACCTACAGTGGGCCTATAACACACCAACCCAGGTCTATAACACACCAACCTACAGTAGGTCCTATAACACCCCAACCTACAGTAGGTCTATAACACACCAACCTACAGTAGGTCTATAACACACCAACCTACAGTAGGTCTATAACACACCAACCCAGGTCTATAACACACCAACCTACAGTAGTTCTATAACACACCAACCTACAGTAGGTCTATAACACACCAACCTACAGTAGGTCTATAACACAACAACCTACAGTAGGTCTATAACACACCAACCTACAGTAGGTCTATAACACACCAACCTACAGTAGGTCTATAACACACCAACCTACAGTAGGTCCTATAACACACCAACCTACAGTAGGTCCTATAACACACCAACCTACAGTAGGTCTATAACACACCAACCTACAGTAGGCCTATAACACACTAACCTACAGTAGGTCTATAAAACACAAACCTACACTAGGTCTATAACACACCAACCTACAGTAGGACCTATAACACACCAACCCACAGTAGGGCTATAACACACCAACCTACAGTAGGTCTATAACACACCAACCTACAGTAGGTCTATAACACACCAACCTACAGTAGGTCTATAACACACTATCCTCCAGTAGGCCTGTAACACACCAACCTACAGTAGGTCTGTAACACACCAACCTACAGTAGGTCTATAACACACCAACCTACAGTAGGTCTATAACACACCAACCTACAGTGGGTCTATAACACACCAACCTACAGTAGGCCTATAACACACCGACCTACAGTAGGTCTATAACACACCAACCTACAGTGGGTCTATAACACACCAACCTACAGTAGGCCTATAACACACCAACCTACAGTAGGCCTATAACACACCAACCTACAGTAGGTCTATAACACACCAACCTACAGTAGGTCTCTAACACACTAACCTACAGTAGGACTTATAACACACCAACCTACAGTAGGACCTATAACACACCAACCTACAGTAGGCCTATAACACACCAACCTACAGTAGGACATATAACACACTAACCTACAGTAGGTCTATAACACACCAATCTACAGTAGGCCTATAACACACCAACCTACAGTAGGTATATAACACACCAACCCACAGTGGGTCTATAACGCACCAACCTACAGTAGGTCTATAACACACTAACCTACAGTAGGTCTATAACACAATAACCTACAGTAGGCCTATAACACACCAACCTACAGTAGGCCTATAACACACCAACCTACAGTAGGCCTATAACACACCAACCCAGGTCTATAACACACCAACCTACAGTAGGTTTATAACACACAAACCTACAGTAGGTCTATAACACACCAACCCAGGTCTATAACACACCAACCTACAGTAGGACCTATAACACCCCATCCTACAGTAGGTCTCTAACACACCAACCTACAGTAGGCCTATAACACACCAACCTACAGTAGGTCTATAACACACCAACCCAGGTCTATAACACACCAACCTACAGTAGGACCTATAACAGCCCAACCTACAGTAGGTCTCTAACACACTAACCTACAGTAGGACCTATAACACACCAACCTACAGTAGGTCTATAACACACCAACCTACAGTAGGTCCTATAACACCCCAACCTACAGTAGGTCTATAACACACCAACCTACAGTAGGTCTATAACACACCAACCTACAGTAGGTCTATAACACACCAACCTACAGTAGGTCTATAACACACCAACCTACAGTAGGTCTATAACAAACCAACCCAGGTCTACAACACACCAACCTACAGTAGGTCTACAACACACCAACCTACAGTAGGTCTATAACACACCAACCTACAGTGGGCCTATAACACTCCAACCTAGGTCTATAACACACAAACCTACAGTCGGCCTATAACACTCCAACCTAGGTCTATAACACACCAACCTACAGTAGGTCTATAACACACCAACCCAGGTCTATAACACACCAACCTACAGTAGTTCTATAACACACCAACCTACAGTAGGTCTATAACACACCAACCTACAGTAGGTCTATAACACAACAACCTACAGTAGGTCTATAACACACCAACCTACAGTAGGTCTATAACACACCAACCTACAGTAGGTCTATAACACACCAACCTACAGTAGGTCCTATAACACACCAACCTACAGTAGGTCCTATAACACACCAACCTACAGTAGGTCTATAACACACCAACCTACAGTAGGCCTATAACACACTAACCTACAGTAGGTCTATAACACACAAACCTACACTAGGTCTATAACACACCAACCTACAGTAGGACCTATAACACACCAACCCACAGTAGGGCTATAACACACCAACCTACAGTAGGTCTATAACACACCAACCTACAGTAGGTCTATAACACACCAACCTACAGTAGGTCTATAACACACTATCCTCCAGTAGGCCTGTAACACACCAACCTACAGTAGGTCTGTAACACACCAACCTACAGTAGGTCTATAACACACCAACCTACAGTAGGTCTATAACACACCAACCTACAGTGGGTCTATAACACACCAACCTACAGTAGGCCTATAACACACCGACCTACAGTAGGTCTATAACACACCAACCTACAGTGGGTCTATAACACACCAACCTACAGTAGGCCTATAACACACCAACCTACAGTAGGCCTATAACACACCAACCTACAGTAGGTCTATAACACACCAACCTACAGTAGGTCTCTAACACACTAACCTACAGTAGGTCTCTAACACACTAACCTACAGTAGGACTTATAACACACCAACCTACAGTAGGACCTATAACACACCAACCTACAGTAGGCCTATAACACACCAACCTACAGTAGGACATATAACACACTAACCTACAGTAGGTCTATAACACACCAATCTACAGTAGGCCTATAACACACCAACCTACAGTAGGTATATAACACACCAACCCACAGTGGGTCTATAACGCACCAACCTACAGTAGGTCTATAACACACTAACCTACAGTAGGTCTATAACACAATAACCTACAGTAGGCCTATAACACACCAACCTACAGTAGGCCTATAACACACCAACCTACAGTAGGCCTATAACACACCAACCCAGGTCTATAACACACCAACCTACAGTAGGTTTATAACACACAAACCTACAGTAGGTCTATAACACACCAACCCAGGTCTATAACACACCAACCTACAGTAGGACCTATAACACCCCATCCTACAGTAGGTCTCTAACACACCAACCTACAGTAGGCCTATAACACACCAACCTACAGTAGGTCTATAACACACCAACCCAGGTCTATAACACACCAACCTACAGTAGGACCTATAACAGCCCAACCTACAGTAGGTCTCTAACACACTAACCTACAGTAGGACCTATAACACACCAACCTACAGTAGGTCTATAACACACCAACCTACAGTAGGTCCTATAACACCCCAACCTACAGTAGGTCTATAACACACCAACCTACAGTAGGTCTATAACACACCAACCTACAGTAGGTCTATAACACACCAACCTACAGTAGGTCTATAACACACCAACCTACAGTAGGTCTATAACAAACCAACCCAGGTCTACAACACACCAACCTACAGTAGGTCTACAACACACCAACCTACAGTAGGTCTATAACACACCAACCTACAGTGGGCCTATAACACTCCAACCTAGGTCTATAACACACAAACCTACAGTCGGCCTATAACACTCCAACCTAGGTCTATAACACACCAACCTACAGTGGGCCTATAACACTCCAACCTAGGTCAATAACAAACCAACCTACAGTGGGCCTATAACACTCCAACCTAGGTCTATAACACACCAACCTACAGTGGGCCTATAACACTCCAACCTAGGTCTATAACACACCAACCTACAGTAGGTCTGTAACACACCAACCTACAGTAGGTCCATAACACACCAACCTACAGTAGGTCTATAACACACCAACCTACAGTGGGTCTATAACACACCAACCTACAGTAGGACCTATAACACACCGACCTACAGTAGGTCTATAACACACCAACCTACAGTGGGTCTATAACACACCAACCTACAGTAGGACCTATAACACACCAACCCACAGTAGGCCTATAACACACCAACCTACAGTAGGCCTATAACACACCAGCCTACAGTAGGTCTATAACACACCAACCTACAGTAGGTCTCTAACGCACTAACATACAGTAGGACTTATAACACACCAACCTACAGTAGGACCTATAACACACCAACCTACAGTAGGACCTATAACACACCAACCTACAGTAGGCCTATAACACACCAGCCTACAGTAGGACCTATAACACACTAACCTACAGTAGGTCTATAACACACCAATCTACAGTAGGCCTATAACACACCAACCTACAGTAGGTATATAACACACCAACCTACAGTGGGCCTATAACACACCAACCTACAGTAGGTCTATAACACACTAACCTACAGTAGGTCTATAACACACTAACCTACAGTAGGCCTATAACACACCAACCTACAGTAGGCCTATAACACACCAACCTACAGTAGGCCTATAACACACCAACCCAGGTCTATAACACACCAACCTACAGTAGGTTTATAAGACACAAACCTACAGTAGGTCTATAACACACCAACCCAGGTCTATAACACACCAACCTACAGTAGGACCTAAAACACCCCATCCTACAGTAGGTCTCTAACACACCAACATACAGTAGGCCTATAACACACCAACCTACAGTAGATCTATAACACACCAACCCAGGTCTATAACACACCAACCTACAGTAGGACCTATAACACCCCAACCTACAGTAGGTCTCTAACACACTAACCTACAGTAGGACCTATAACACACCAACCTACAGTAGGTCTATAACACACCAACCTACAGTAGGTCCTATAACACCCCAACCTACAGTAGGTCTATAACACACCAACCTACAGTAGGTCTATAACACACCAACCTACAGTAGGTCTATAACACACCAACCTACAGTAGGTCTATAACACACCAGCCTACAGTAGGTCTATAACACACCAACCCAGGTCTACAACACACCAACCTACAGTAGGTCTACAACACACCAACCTACAGTAGGTCTATAACACACCAACCTACAGTGGGCCTATAACACTCCAACCTAGGCCTATAACACACCAACCTACAGTCGGCCTATAACACTCCAACCTAGGTCTATAACACACCAACCTACAGTGG
Source organism: Salvelinus fontinalis (assembly GCF_029448725.1). Taxonomy (NCBI): domain Eukaryota; kingdom Metazoa; phylum Chordata; class Actinopteri; order Salmoniformes; family Salmonidae; genus Salvelinus; species Salvelinus fontinalis. Next base: position 78,756,664 of record NC_074665.1, read on the forward strand.
GCCTATAACACTCCAACCTAGGTCAATAACACACCAACCTACAGTGGGCCTATAACACTCCAACCTAGGTCTATAACACACCAACCTACAGTGGGCCTATAACACTCCAACCTAGGTCTATAACACACCAACCTACAGTAGAACCTATAACACACCAACCTACAGTAGGTCTCTAACACACCAACCTACAGTAGGCCTATAACACATCAACCTACAGTAGGTCTATAACACACCAACCCAGGTCTATAACACACCAACCTACAGTAGGACCTATAACACCCCAACCTACAGTAGGTCTCTAACACACTAACCTACAGTGGGCCTACAACACACCAACCTACAGTAGGTCTACAACACACCAACCTACAGTAGGTCTATAACACACCAACCTACAGTGGGCCTATAACACTCCAACCTAGGTCTATAACACACCAACCTACAGTCGGCCTATAACACTCCAACCTAGGTCCATAACACACCAACCTACAGTGGGCCTATAACACTCCAACCTAGGTCTATAACACACCAACCTACAGTGGGCCTATAACACTCCAACCTAGGTCTATAACACACCAACCTACAGTATTTCCTATAACACCCCAACCTACAGTAGGTCTATAACACACCAACCTACAGTAGGTCTATAACACACCAACCTACAGTAGGTCTATAACACACCAACCTACAGTAGGTCTATAACACACCAGCCTACAGTAGGTCTATAACACACCAACCCAGGTCTACAACACACCAACCTACAGTAGGTCTACAACACACCAACCTACAGTAGGTCTATAACACACCAACCTACAGTGGGCCTATAACACTCCAACCTAGGCCTATAACACACCAACCTACAGTCGGCCTATAACACTCCAACCTAGGTCTATAACACACCAACCTACAGTGGGCCTATAACACTCCAACCTAGGTCAATAACACACCAACCTACAGTGGGCCTATAACACTCCAACCTAGGTCTATAACACACCAACCTACAGTGGGCCTATAACACTCCAACCTAGGTCTATAACACACCAACCTACAGTAGAACCTATAACACACCAACCTACAGTAGGTCTCTAACACACCAACCTACAGTAGGCCTATAACACATCAACCTACAGTAGGTCTATAACACACCAACCCAGGTCTATAACACACCAACCTACAGTAGGACCTATAACACCCCAACCTACAGTAGGTCTCTAACACACTAACCTACAGTGGGCCTACAACACACCAACCTACAGTAGGTCTACAACACACCAACCTACAGTAGGTCTATAACACACCAACCTACAGTGGGCCTATAACACTCCAACCTAGGTCTATAACACACCAACCTACAGTCGGCCTATAACACTCCAACCTAGGTCTATAACACACCAACCTACAGTGGGCCTATAACACTCCAACCTAGGTCTATAACACACCAACCTACAGTGGGCCTATAACACTCCAACCTAGGTCCAAAACACACCAACCTACAGTAGGTCTATAACACTCCAACCTAGGTCTATAACACACCAACCTACAGTAGAACCTATAACACCCCAACCTACAGTAGGTCTCTAACACACCAACCTACAGTAGGCCTATAACACACCAACCTACAGTAGGTCTATAACACACCAACCCAGGTCTATAACACACCAACCTACAGTAGGACCTATAACACCCCAACCTACAGTAGGTCTCTAACACACTAACCTACAGTAGGACCTATAACACACCAACTTACAGTAGGTCTATAACACACCAACCTACAGTAGGTCCTATAACACCCCAACCTACAGTAGGTCTCTAACACACTAACCTACAGTAGGACCTATAACACACCAACCTACAGTAGGTCTATAACACACCAACCTACAGTAGGTCCTATAACACCCCAACCTACAGTAGGTCTATAACACACCAACCCACAGTAGGTCTATAACACACCAACCTACAGTAGGTCTATAACACACCAACCTACAGTAGGTCTATAACACACCGACCCACAGTAGGTCTATAACACACCGACCTACAGTAGGTCTATAACACACCGACCTACAGTAGGTCTATAACACACCAACCTACAGTAGGTCTTTAATACACCAACCCAGGTCTATAACACACCAACCTACAGTAGGTCTATAACACACCAACCCAGGTCTATAACACACCAACCTACAGTGGGCATATAACACACCAACCCAGGTCTATAACACACCAACCTACAGTAGGTCCTATAACACCCCAACCTACAGTAGGTCTATAACACACCAACCCAGGTCTATAACAAACCAACCTACAGTAGGTCTATAACACACCAACCCAGGTCTATAACACACCAACCTACAGTGGGCCTATAACACTCCAACCTAGGTCTATAACACACCAACCTACAGTCGGCCTATAACACTCCAACCTAGGTCTATAACACACCAACCTACAGTGGGCCTATAACACTCCAACCTAGGTCAATAACAAACCAACCTACAGTGGGCCTATAACACTCCAACCTAGGTCTATAACACACCAACCTACAGTGGGCCTATAACACTCCAACCTAGGTCTATAACACACCAACCTACAGTAGGTCTGTAACACACCAACCTACAGTAGGTCTATAACACACCAACCTACAGTAGGTCTATAACACACCAACCTACAGTGGGTCTATAACACACCAACCAACAGTAGGCCTATAACACACCAACCTACAGTAGGCCTATAACACACCAACCTACGGTAGGCCTATAACACACCAGCCTACAGTAGGTCTATAACACACCAACCTACAGTTGGTCTCTAACACACTAACCTACAGTAGGACTTATAACACACCAACCTACAGTAGGACCTATAACACACCAACCTACAGTAGGCCTATAACACACCAACCTACAGTAGGACCTATAACACACTAACCTACAGTAGGTCTATAACACACCAATCTACAGTAGGCCTATAACACACCAACCTACAGTAGGTATATAACACACCAACCTACAGTGGGTCTATAACACACCAACCTACAGTAGGTCTATAACACACTAACCTACAGTAGGTCTATAACACACTAACCCACAGTAGGCCTATAACACACCAACCTACAGTAGGCCTATAACACACCAACCTACAGTAGGCCTATAACACACCAACCCAGGTCTATAACACACCAACCTACAGTAGGTTTATAAGACACAAACCCACAGTAGGTCTATAACACACCAACCCAGGTCTATAACACACCAACCTACAGTAGGACCTATAACACCCCATCCTACAGTAGGTCTCTAACACACCAACCTACAGTAGGCCTATAACACACCAACCTACAGTAGATCTATAACACACCAACCCAGGTCTATAACACACCAACCTACAGTAGGACCTATAACACCCCAACCTACAGTAGGTCTCTAACACACTAACCTACAGTAGGACCTATAACACACCAACCTACAGTAGGTCCTATAACACCCCAACCTACAGTAGGTCTATAACACACCAACCTACAGTAGGTCTATAACACACCAACCTACAGTAGGTCTATAACACACCAACCTACAGTAGGTCTATAACACACCAACCTACAGTAGGTCTATAACACACCAACCCAGGTCTACAACACACCAACCTACAGTAGGTCTACAACACACCAACCTACAGTAGGTCTATAACACACCAACCTACAGTAGGTCTATAACACACCAACCTACAGTGGGCCTATAACACTCCAACCTAGGTCTATACCACACCAACCTACAGTCGGCCTATAACACTCCAACCTAGGTCTATAACACACCAACCTACAGTGGGCCTATAACACTCCAACCTAGGTCAATAACACACCAACCTACAGTGGGCCTATAACACTCCAACCTAGGTCTATAACACACCAACCTACAGTAGAACCTATAACACCCCAACCTACAGTAGGTCTCTAACACACCAACCTACAGTAGGCCTATAACACACCAACCTACAGTAGGTCTATAACACACCAACCCAGGTCTATAACACACCAACCTACAGTAGGACCTATAACACCCCAACCTACAGTAGGTCTCTAACACACTAACCTACAGTGGGCCTACAACACACCAACCTACAGTAGGTCTACAACACACCAACCTACAGTAGGTCTATAACACACCAACCTACAGTGGGCCTATAACACTCCAACCTAGGTCTATAACACACCAACCTACAGTCGGCCTATAACACTCCAACCTAGGTCTATAACACACCAACCTACAGTGGGCCTATAACACTCCAACCTAGGTCTATAACACACCAACCTACAGTGGGCCTATAACACTCCAACCTAGGTCTATAACACACCAACCTACAGTAGGTCTATAACACTCCAACCTAGGTCTATAACACACCAACCTACAGTAGAACCTATAACACCCCAACCTACAGTAGGTCTCTAACACACCAACCTACAGTAGGCCTATAACACACCAACCTACAGTAGGTCTATAACACACCAACCCAGGTCTATAACACACCAACCTACAGTAGGACCTATAACACCCCAACCTACAGTAGGTCTCTAACACACTAACCTACAGTAGGACCTATAACACACCAACCTACAGTAGGTCTATAACACACCAACCTACAGTAGGTCCTATAACACCCCAACCTACAGTAGGTCTATAACACACCAACCTACAGTAGGTCTATAACACACCAACCTACAGTAGGTCTATAACACACCAACCTACAGTAGGTCTATAACACACCGACCTACAGTAGGTCTATAACACACCAACCTACAGTAGGTCTATAACACACCGACCTACAGTAGGACCTATAACACCCCAACCTACAGTAGGTCTCTAACACACTAACCTACAGTGGGCCTACAACACACCAACCTACAGTAGGTCTACAACACACCAACCTACAGTAGGTCTATAACACACCAACCTACAGTGGGCCTATAACACTCCAACCTAGGTCTATAACACACCAACCTACAGTCGGCCTATAACACTCCAACCTAGGTCTATAACACACCAACCTACAGTGGGCCTATAACACTCCAACCTAGGTCTATAACACACCAACCTACAGTGGGCCTATAACACTCCAACCTAGGTCTATAACACACCAACCTACAGTAGGTCTATAACACTCCAACCTAGGTCTATAACACACCAACCTACAGTAGAACCTATAACACCCCAACCTACAGTAGGTCTCTAACACACCAACCTACAGTAGGCCTATAACACACCAACCTACAGTAGGTCTATAACACACCAACCCAGGTCTATAACACACCAACCTACAGTAGGACCTATAACACCCCAACCTACAGTAGGTCTCTAACACACTAACCTACAGTAGGACCTATATCACACCAACTTACAGTAGGTCTATAACACACCAACCTACAGTAGGTCCTATGACACCCCAACCTACAGTAGGTCTCTAACACACTAACCTACAGTAGGACCTATAACACACCAACCTACAGTAGGTCTATAACACACCAACCTACAGTAGGTCCTATAACACCCCAACCTACAGTAGGTCTATAACACACCAACCCACAGTAGGTCTATAACACACCAACCTACAGTAGGTCTATAACACACCAACCTACAGTAGGTCTATAACACACCGACCCACAGTAGGTCTATAACACACCGACCTACAGTAGGTCTATAACACACCGACCTACAGTAGGTCTATAACACACCAACCTACAGTAGGTCTATAACACACCAACCCAGGTCTATAACACACCAACCTACAGTAGGTCTATAACACACCAACCCAGGTCTATAACACACCAACCTACAGTGGGCATATAACACACCAACCCAGGTCTATAACACACCAACCTACAGTAGGTCCTATAACACCCCAACCTACAGTAGGTCTATAACACACCAACCCAGGTCTATAACAAACCAACCTACAGTAGGTCTATAACACACCAACCCAGGTCTATAACACACCAACCTACAGTGGGCCTATAACACTCCAACCTAGGTCTATAACACACCAACCTACAGTCGGCCTATAACACTCCAACCTAGGTCTATAACACACCAACCTACAGTGGGCCTATAACACTCCAACCTAGGTCAATAACAAACCAACCTACAGTGGGCCTATAACACTCCAACCTAGGTCTATAACACACCAACCTACAGTGGGCCTATAACACTCCAACCTAGGTCTATAACACACCAACCTACAGTAGGTCTGTAACACACCAACCTACAGTAGGTCTATAACACACCAACCTACAGTAGGTCTATAACACACCAACCTACAGTGGGTCTATAACACACCAACCTACAGTAGGCCTATAACACACCAACCTACAGTAGGCCTATAACACACCAACCTACGGTAGGCCTATAACACACCAGCCTACAGTAGGTCTATAACACACCAACCTACAGTTGGTCTCTAACACACTAACCTACAGTAGGACTTATAACACACCAACCTACAGTAGGACCTATAACACACCAACCTACAGTAGGCCTATAACACACCAACCTACAGTAGGACCTATAACACACTAACCTACAGTAGGTCTATAACACACCAATCTACAGTAGGCCTATAACACACCAACCTACAGTAGGTATATAACACACCAACCTACAGTGGGTCTATAACACACCAACCTACAGTAGGTCTATAACACACTAACCTACAGTAGGTCTATAACACACTAACCTACAGTAGGCCTATAACACACCAACCTACAGTAGGCCTATAACACACCAACCCAGGTCTATAACACACCAACCTACAGTAGGTTTATAAGACACAAACCCACAGTAGGTCTATAACACACCAACCCAGGTCTATAACACACCAACCTACAGTAGGACCTATAACACCCCATCCTACAGTAGGTCTCTAACACACCAACCTACAGTAGGCCTATAACACACCAACCTACAGTAGATCTATAACACACCAACCCAGGTCTATAACACACCAACCTACAGTAGGACCTATAACACCCCAACCTACAGTAGGTCTCTAACACACTAACCTACAGTAGGACCTATAACACACCAACCTACAGTAGGTCCTATAACACCCCAACCTACAGTAGGTCTATAACACACCAACCTACAGTAGGTCTATAACACACCAACCTACAGTAGGTCTATAACACACCAACCTACAGTAGGTCTATAACACACCAACCTACAGTAGGTCTATAACACACCAACCCAGGTCTACAACACACCAACATACAGTAGGTCTACAACACACCAACCTACAGTAGGTCTATAACACACCAACCTACAGTAGGTCTATAACACACCAACCTACAGTGGGCCTATAACACTCCAACCTAGGTCTATACCACACCAACCTACAGTCGGCCTATAACACTCCAACCTAGGTCTATAACACACCAACCTACAGTGGGCCTATAACACTCCAACCTAGGTCAATAACACACCAACCTACAGTGGGCCTATAACACTCCAACCTAGGTCTATAACACACCAACCTACAGTGGGCCTATAACACTCCAACCTAGGTCTATAACACACCAACCTACAGTAGAACCTATAACACCCCAACCTACAGTAGGTCTCTAACACACCAACCTACAGTAGGCCTATAACACACCAACCTACAGTAGGTCTATAACACACCAACCCAGGTCTATAACACACCAACCTACAGTAGGACCTATAACACCCCAACCTACAGTAGGTCTCTAACACACTAACCTACAGTGGGCCTACAACACACCAACCTACAGTAGGTCTACAACACACCAACCTACAGTAGGTCTATAACACACCAACCTACAGTGGGCCTATAACACTCCAACCTAGGTCTATAACACACCAACCTACAGTCGGCCTATAACACTCCAACCTAGGTCTATAACACACCAACCTACAGTGGGCCTATAACACTCCAACCTAGGTCTATAACACACCAACCTACAGTGGGCCTATAACACTCCAACCTAGGTCTATAACACACCAACCTACAGTAGGTCTATAACACTCCAACCTAGGTCTATAACACACCAACCTACAGTAGAACCTATAACACCCCAACCTACAGTAGGTCTCTAACACACCAACCTACAGTAGGCCTATAACACACCAACCTACAGTAGGTCTATAACACACCAACCCAGGTCTATAACACACCAACCTACAGTAGGACCTATAACACCCCAACCTACAGTAGGTCTCTAACACACTAACCTACAGTAGGACCTATAACACACCAACCTACAGTAGGTCTATAACACACCAACCTACAGTAGGTCCTATAACACCCCAACCTACAGTAGGTCTATAACACACCAACCTACAGTAGGTCTATAACACACCAACCTACAGTAGGTCTATAACACACCAACCTACAGTAGGTCTATAACACACCGCCCTACAGTAGGTCTATAACACACCAACCTACAGTAGGTCTATAACACACCGACCTACAGTAGGTCTATAACACACCAACCCACAGTAGGTCTATAACACACCAACCCAGGTCTATAACACACCAACCTACAGTAGGTCTATAACACACCAACCCAGGTCTATAACACACCAACCTACAGTGGGCATATAGCACACCAACCCAGGTCTATAACACACCAACCTACAGTAGGTCCTATAACACCCCAACCTACAGTAGGTCTATAACACACCAACCCAGGTCTATAACAAACCAACCTACAGTAGGTCTATAACAAACCAACCCAGGTCTATAACACACCAACCTACAGTGGGCCTATAACACTCCAACCTAGGTCTATAACACACCAACCTACAGTAGGTCTATAACACACCAACCCAGGTCTATAACACACCAGCCTACAGTGGGCCTATAACACACCAACCCAGGTCTATAACACACCAACCTACAGTAGGTCCTATAACACCCCAACCTACAGTGGGTCTATAACACACCAACCTACAGTAGGTCTATAACACACCAACCTACAGTAGGTCTATAACACACCAACCCAGGTCTATAACACACCAACCTACAGTAGGTCCTATAACACCCCAACCTACAGTAGGTCTATAACACACTAACCTACAGTAGGTCTATAACACACCAACCCAGGTCTATAACACACCAACCTACAGTAGGTCTATAACACACCAACCTACAGTGGGCCTATAACACTCCAACCTACAGTGGGTCTATAACACTCCAACCTAGGTCTATAACACTCCAACCTAGGTCTATAACACTCCAACCTACAGTAGGTCTATAACACACCAACCCAGGTCTATAACACACCAACCTACAGTAGGTTTATAACACACCAACCTACAGTGGGCCTATAACACTCCAACCTAGGTCCTATAACACACCAACCTACAGTAGGTCCTATAACACCCCAACCTACAGTAGGTCTATAACACTCCAACCTAGGTCTATAACACACCAACCTACAGTGGGCCTATAACACTCCAACCTAGGTCTATAACACACCAACCTACAGTGGGCCTATAACACTCCAACCTAGGTCTATAACACACCAACCTAATGTGGGCCTATAACACTCCAACCTAGGTCTATAACACACCAACCTACAGTGGGCCTATAACACTCCAACCTAGGTCTATAACACACCAACCTACAGTAGGTCTATAACACACAAACCTACAGTAGGTTTACAACACACCAACCCAGGTCTATAACACACCAACCCAGGTCTATAACACACCAACTGCGTTTCACAACTTTTTCAAGTCTCTCAACAATTAGAGGTCATTTCTTTATTTAGTTTTTCTGTTTCTCTTTAAGCAAATGTTTCATGGAAAGAGAAAACCTTTGTAATTCTTTGTGGGTCTTCCAGGACAACAGCGTGAGTTGTTCTGCTTGAAAAACAGCAGCTATTTCTAATTAAACCCAGTCCCCATAAGGAGAGGGAAAACAGAAAAGTGTGTGTGTTTCAGTCAATGTGTGCGTGTGTGTGTGTTAATGCTTGGGTGTTTATGCGTGTGTGTGGGGCTCCGAATGGTTACTGTCATTAGAGGCCCCATGTCAGAGTCATGCAGGTTAAGTCCCTCCTCTCATTAATGCATTCTGTTCTGTTGTGTTCTCCTCACAGAAAGACAAAAAACATCTCTCCGTCATGACAACCTAAATCTGTTTCCCGAATGGCACCCCATCCACTTTATAGTGCTTCACTTTTGACCAGGCCCATATACCTCTGAAAGGGAGTAGGGAGTAGGGTTGCTCCACATCCTAAACCAGAGGTGTTTCCCCTGGTCCTGTCTGTCTGGCAACTAACAGGTTCGATCTCATTTTAAGTCTGAGAGGTGGTTGGGATACATTGCATATTGACCCGTCCAAACCCCCTTGACAGCCCCCATTGGGCAGGTGGCTTAACTAGATTCCTGTTACACAGTGCATTTAGAAACTATTCAGACCCTTTCACTTTTTCCACATTTTGAGAGCAAAAACCAAGCCATGAGGTCGGAATTGTCCATAGAGCTCCGAGACAGGATTGTGTCGAGGCACAGATCTGGGGAAGGGTACCAAAAAATGTCTGCAGCATTGAAGGTCCCAAAGAACACAGTGGCCTCATCATTCTTAAATGGATGAAGAGCTGGCCGCCCAATCAAACTGAGCAATCGAGGGAGAAGGGCACTTGTCAAGGAGGCGACCAAGAACACAAAGGTCACTCTTACAGAGTTCGTAAGTTCCTCTGTGGAGATGGGAGAACCATCCAGAAGGACTACCATCTCTGCAGCACTCCACCAATCAGGCCTTTTTGGTAGAGTGGCCAGACGAGAGCCACTCCTCAGTAAAAGACACATGACAGCTCACGTGGAGTTTGCCAAAAGCACCTAAAAAGACTCAGAACATGAGAAACAAGATTCTCTGGTCTGATGAAACCAAGATCGAACTCTTTGGCCTGAATGCCAAGCGTCACGCCTGGAAGACAACTGGCACCATCCCTACGGTGAAGCATAGTGGTGGCAGCATCATTCTGTGAGGATGTTTTTCAGCGGCAGCGAATGGGAGACCAGTCAGGATCAAAGGAAAGATGAATGAAGCAAAGTACAGAAATATCCTTGATGAAAACCTGTTCCAGAGTGCTCAGGACCTCTGACTGGGACGAAGGTTCAACTTCCAACAGGACAATGACCCTAAGCACACAGCCAGGACAATGCAGGGGTGGCTTCGGAACAAGTCTCTGAATATACTTGAGTGGCCCAGCCAGAGCCCAGACTGGATCCTGATCAAACATCTCTAGAGAGAACGTAAAATAGCTATGCAGCGATGCTTCCCATCCAACCTGACAGAGCTTGAGAGGATCTGCAGAGAAGAATGGGAGAAACTCCCCAAATACAGGTGTGCCAAGCTTGTAGCATCATACCCAAGAAGACTCGAGGCTGTAATCACTGCCAAAGTTGCTTCAACAAAGTACTGAGTAAAGGGTCTCAATACATATGTAAATGTGATATTTCATTTTTAAATTTAATACATTTGCTAAAATGTCTAAAAACCTGCTATTGCCTTGTAATAATGGGGTAATGTGTGTAGACTTGATGAGGGACATTTAAAAATATATATATTTTAGAGTAAGGCTGTAACGTAACAAAATGTGGAAAAAGTCAAGGGGTCTGAATACTTTCCGAATGTACTGTACAGTATATAGCCAGGGTAATGGGCAGTTTTCTGAAATTTAAACATTGTGTTGATGGCGTGCGTACTGGGAGCAGAGTCAGGTGCAGGAGAGCAGAGAGTTGTGAACAGGCGCACACTTTATTTAGGCAGGAGAAACCAACAGACGGACGCCATTGCATCGAAACCTCTAGACAATGCAAAAGTGCAAACGCGTAAACAATCACAATAATATTGTGTAAACACTATAACATACCTCGTGAAATAAAACACGGAAATAAACACATACCAGTAAAACGCGTCAACATAGACACGTAACACAAAACAGTCTCACACAAAGACATGAGGGGGAACAAAGGAATAAATACATGTAGTGTGATTGGGGAATGAAAACCAGGTGTGCAGGGAACAAGACAAAACAAATGGATAAATAAAAAATGGAGCGGCGATGGCTAGAAAGCCGGTGACGTCGACTGCCGCTCGAACAAGGAGAGGGGCCGACTTCGTGACACATTGAATAATGAAGGAAGCTTTATGTCACGTTCCTGACCTATTTATGTTAGTTTGTTATGTGTGTTAGTTGGTCAGGACGTGAGGTTGGGTGGGCATTCTATGTTTTCTGTTTCTGTGTTGGTTTTGGGTTGCCTGGTATGGCTCTTAATTAGAGGCAGGTGTTTGGCGTTCCTCTAATTAAGAGTCATATTTAGGTAGGCGTTGTCACAGTGTTCGTTGTGGGTGATTGTCTTCCGTGTCTGTGTAATTGTTTGCACCATACGGGACTGTTACGGTTTGTTTGGTTTGTGTAGTCTAATTGTCCTATTCATGCGTTCTACTTGTTTTATGTAAGTTCGTCGTTTAGGTCTGTCTACACCGTTTGTTGTTTTGTTAGTTTATCAAGTTCGTGTTTTCGTTTAAATAAATATGTGTTCAAACTTCGCTGCGCCTTGGTTCCCTCAATACTCCTCCTTTTCGGTCGAAGAGGAGGAGGACCGCCGTTACACTTTATGTGATTTTTTTTGTGCAAGCCCATTACACCTCTTTGTTTGTCAGCTCTCTAGAGAGACCAAGCAAGAGTTCCCACTTCATTAAAACTTCTTATGGCTGCAATCCCGTTAACAGGATGATATGACAACAGCCAGTGAAAGTGCAGGGCGCCAAATTCAAACAACAGAAATCTCATAATTAAAATTCCTATTTTAAAGGTAATCTTGTTGTTAATCTCACCAAAGTGTCAGATTTCAAATAAGCTTTACAGCGACAGCACCACAAACGATAATGTTAGGTCACCGCAAAATTCCAGACAAACACAGTCATTTTTCCAGCCAAAGACAGGAGTCACAAAAAGCAGAAATAGAGATAAAATTAATCACTAACCTTTGATGATCTTCATCAGATGACACTCATAGGACTTCATGTTACACAATACAAAACAATGTTTTGTTCGATAAAGTTCATATTTATATCCAAAAACCTCAGTTTACATTGGCGCCATGTTCAGAAATGCCTCCAAAATATCCGGAGAAATTGCAGAGCGCCACGTCAAATAACATAAATACTCATCATAAACTTTGATGAAAGATACATGTTTTACATAGAATTAAAGATACATTTGTTCTTAATGCAACCACTGCGTCAGATTTCAAAAGCTTTACGGCAAAAGCACAATATTTAATAATCTGAGAACAGCGTTCAGCCACAAAAGGAAGCCATACAGTTACCGCCAAATTGTGCAGTCAACAAAACTCATAAAAAGCATTATAAATCTTCACTTACCTTTGCTGATCTTCGTCAGAATGCACTCCCAGGACTCCCAATTCCACAAGAAATGTTTGTTTTGTTCGGTAATGTCCATCATTTATGTCCAAATAGCTATTTTTGTTAGCGTGTTTGGTAAACAAATCCAAAGTCAGGAAGTGCGTTCACTAAAAGCAGACGAAATGTCAAAAAGTTCCGTAACAGTCAGTAGAAACATGTCAAATGATGTATTGAATCAATCTTTAGAATGTTTTTAACATAAATCTTCAGTAACGCTCCAACCGGAGAATTACATTGACTTCAGATGTGCGATGGAACAGAGCTCCCTCTCATGTGAACGCGCATGGTTAGAGCATGGTCAGGTCATGATAGACCTGACTAATTCCTGTCTCCTTCGGCCCCACTTCACAGTAGAGGCATCAGACAAGGTTCTACAGACTGTTGATATCTAGTGGAAGCCGTAGGAAGTGCAAACTCATCCATATCCCACTGTGTATTCAATAGGGTCTTGGTTGAAAATCGACCAACCTCAGAATTCCCACTTCCTGTTTGGATTTTTTCTCAGGTTTTTGCCTGCCATATGAGTTTTGTTATACTCACAGACATCATTCAAACAGTTTTAGAAACTTCAGATTGTTTTCTATCCAATACTAATAATAATATGGATATATTAGCAACTGGGACTGAGGAGCAGGCAGTTTACTATGGGCACCTCTGTGCACCTTTCATCCAAGCTACTCAATACTGCCCCTGCAGCCATAAGAAGTTAAATGTTCAACACACTTCTTCTTATTTTTCCTTAGCTCCTCTTACACTGTTTAACTTGTTGAGGATGGGGGCGCTGTTGTGACTATTTATGCTAATCGTGTAATTTTTGAAACAGCTTCCCACAAAGTTCTTGATCGTACAATACGCATATTATTATTATTATTGGATAGAAAACAGTCTATAGTTTCTATAGGAGTTGAAATTTTGTCTCTAAGTGGAACAGAGCCCATTCTACAGCAATTTCCCTGACATGGAGTCAGATTTCAGAAATTTTGGCCACTGTTCTGGAGTCAGTTAAAAGGGCACTGTTATTGCTATGACTATACGGATACTGCTTACGTCTTCCCCTGGATGCCTTTACGTGATGACGATTTGAATGGGGTCGATTGCGCGTTCACAGGCACTATAAATTAAAAAAACCTGTAGCTAGCAAGTCTTTTCTTGCTGCGTAATGCGCGTGGAGGACATCGACCTGCACTTGTTCCAAGCATTAGTGGAGGGAGTAATATTACTCTGGTCATGTTTCTACTCGTTATGGGAGTTAAAAACATCATAAGGTAGTTAATTTAAAGCGTTTTATAGCAATTTATATCCGTTTAGTGCGATTTTGGGACATTTATTTCTGAAACGCTGTGAATTGCTGGGCACGCTTTCAGTTCATCCCGAACGCAGTTGGCATTTCCACATGGCAAGAGGACAGCTTTCCACCAAAAGACGATTGGACCCAAGAAAGGATCCTTTGCCCAAGATACTGATGGAAGAACAGCTCAAAGTAGGACATTTTTATTATGATAAATCGTGTTTCTGTCGAAAAATGTTAGTGGCTTAGGACGCCATGTTTTTTGACGTAGCTTCGCTTGGCGCAAACTGTATTGAAAAGTAAGGATAATTTAAAAAATGTAATTCCGCGATTGTATTAAGAATTAAATTGTCTATCAATCCCTGTCCACCCTATATTTTTTAGTCACGTTTATGAGTATTTATGTATAAGAGTAGATCACTGTCTAAGTGGCGCACGGACATTTTCTGACCAGCTGAGCTACATTTCACATTGTCTAACCATGATTTTGGTGGCTAAATATAAACATTTTCGATCAAACTCTATATGGATTGTGTAATATGATGTTACAGGAGTGTCATCTGAAGAATTCTGAGAAGGTTAGTGAAAAAATTAATATATTTTGGCGATGTTGACTTTATCGCTCACTTTGGCTAGAATCAATGCTGGGCTGCTATGTGCTATGTGCTATGCTAATATAACGATTTATTGTGTTTTCGCTGTAAGACACTTAGAAAATCTGAAATATTGTCTGTATTCACAGGATCTGTGTCTTTCGATTCGTGTATGCTGTGTATTTTTACGAAATGTTTGATGATTAGTAAGTAGGTAAACACGTTGCTCTAAGTAGTTTTTCTATTCCATTTGTGACGGTGGGTGCAATTGTAACCTATGCCATCTACCTGAAATATGCACTTTTTTCTAACAAAACCTATCCCATACCATAAATATGTTATCAGACTGTCATCTGATGAGTTTTTTTCTTGGTTAGGGGCTATAAATATCTTAGTTTAGCCAAATTGGTGATAGCTACTGGTGTTGGTGGACAAATAAAAGATGGTGGATTATGCTAATGTGTTTTTAGGAAATAGATGTACATCTTTACATATTGTGTCTTCCCTGTAAAACATTTTAAAAATCGGACATGTTTACTGGATTCACAAGATCTGTGTCTTTCATTAGCTGTATTGGACTTTAATGTGTGAAAGTTAAATATTTAAAAAAAATATTTGTTTTGAATTTCGCGGCACTGGTTTTTCAGTGGGGGTGGGGGGGGGAGTGCCGCTAGCGGCACTCTCATCCTAGACAGGTTAATAAACTGGAAATGCCAATCAAACGCCAAAACACGTGCAGTCGGGTCTGGATTGCTTGTATACAACTTTTTGAAATCTTTGACTGTCTGTAAAGAGAAGGGTAGGTTGTACGTTGATCTTGCTGCTCTGATTGGATAGAGCAAAGCTGTTTCCGTTCCCTCGCTTCATATATCATCTGATCACTTCTCATTGCACTTCTTTCAGTTTTCACACGCAACAACTGTAATTCAGACACTGACCACAGCCACACAACTACTTACCACCACCACACAACTACTGACCACAACTACCTAAAAACTACTGACCACAACCACACAATTTATTGACTACAACTACTGAACCACACAAGTCCAGATCACAACTACTGACCACCAATCAAGTCAAACAGTGGTTATGTATAGAATGATCTGGAAGAATCAAGTCAAACAGTGGTTATGTATAGAATGATCTGGAAGAATCAAGTCAAACAGTGGTTATGTATAGAATGATCTGGAAGAATCAAGTCAAACAGTGGTTATGTATAGAATGATCTGGAAGAATCAAGTCAAACAGTGGTTATGTATAGAATGATCTGGAAGAATCAAGCCAGCCCCACATCTTTACTTGTAAAGTTACCATCTAGTTATTTCTTACTGTTGTTGCATTATCGAAAACGAAGTAAGCATTTCATTTGATGGTGTATGCCATGTACAGTACCAGTCAAAAGTTTGAACACATCTACTCATTCCAGGGTTTTTCTTTATTTTTACTATTTTCTAGATTGTAGAATAATTGTGAAGACATCAAAACTATGAAATAACCGAAATGCAATCATGATATAACCAAAAAGTTGTTTGATGCTTTTGAGCCAATCAGTTATGAGGTGACAAGGTACTGGTGGTATACAGAAGATAGCCCTATTTGGTGAAAGAACAGCTCAAATAAGCAAAGAGAAACGACAGTCCATCATTACTTTCAGACATGAAGGTGAGTCAATCTGGAAAATGTCAAGAACTTTGAAAGTTTCTTCAAGTGCAGTCGCTAAAACCATAAAGCGCTGTGATGAAACTGGCTCTCATGAGGACCACTACAGGAAAGGAATACCCAGAGTTACCTCTGCTGCAGAGGATACATTCATTAGAGTTAACCCTTGAATGAGTAGGTGTGTCCAAAAATGTTGACAGCTACTGTATATCCTGTACAACTAATAAAACTTGAATGTAGGTAGCATGGTGGTGCTGCTGGTGATTTGTGTTCATAGCTACCAGAGTCGAAGTAGGAGAAAAACATTCAAACACCAAACATTCACAGAGCAACAAGCTAACTCTGTCTGTGTGTCTCTCTCTCTCTCTCTACTGGGGATAAGTCTGATGTATTACAGCAGCAGAGGATCAATGAATCCACTCAGAGCCCAGCGCCGTCTCTCCACCTTCGCCCTTACCCAGGAGAGAGTGCTCTTCCTCTGTCTGCGAGGCGGCTGCCCTCTTCCTATGTCTGGTGCCCTGAGTTGCAGCCCACTCGCTTGTCTCCTGCTCTCTCCCTGTGGCTGGTGTTTCTGGGCTCCACCATCTCCCTATGGCGGGACAGCCTCTCCATATGTCAGCTACCCTGTGCTCCACCACACCTGGTCGGAAGCTACCATGAGTCAGAATCCCCATCCCTGCCCAGCAACTTGTACATCCTGAAGCTTCAGCCATACAGGCATAGCTTCCAGTCATTCAGGTATGTAGCTGCTATAGTCACAGTCAGGGTAGGTGTCTGTGTTATGGTCGGTGGGTGGATGAATGGGGGGACAGAAGAAGGTGTGTTGGAGGATGTGGTGCCAGGGGTTGATGGATAGAAGAAGGGGTGGAAAAAGGGAAGGATGGAGGGATGGATGGAATAAGATGTATATTGGTGGAGAGGATCTGATGCCTGGGGGGGTGAAGGGAAAGATGCAGGGATAGAAACGGGTGTGTGTTGGAGGAGAGAATGTGATGACTGGGATGGATGGAGGGAAGGAAGGATGGAGGGAAGGATGGAGGGAAGGATGGAGGGAAGGATGTAGGTATAGAAACAGGTGTGTATTGGAGGAGAGAAAGTGAATACTGGGGTGGATGGAGGGAAGGATGCTGGGATAGAAAACGGTGTGCATTGGAGGAGAGAATGTGGTGCCGACACGCTCGTTTTGATTAATGGACCTCTCTCTGGCCGTGAGTGACAAATTATTAGGGTTGGGCCGCTCGTTCATCACTGTCACCGCTCCAATGCTAGTGTTTGCGGTGTCTCCTGGTCGGTTTGCCACAATCCCCCCCTTATTTCCTCCACCTGGCCCTTGAGATCCCACTGCAAAGAAGGAGAGGAGAGATGGGATGAGACAAGGAGAGGAGATGAGAGAGGAGGAGAAGAGAGGAAAAGAGAGGAAAATTATATGAGAGGAGAGGAAGATGAGATGAGAGGAAGATGAGATGAGAGGAAGATGAGATGAGAGGAGAGGAAGATGAGAGGGAGATGAGAGGAGAGGAAGATGAGATGAGGAGAAGAGAGGAGAAGAGAGATGGGATGAGACGAAGAGATTAGAATAGAGAGGAGGAGAAGAGAGGAAAGGAGAGGAAAATGAGATGAGAAGAGAGGAAGATGAATGCAAAGGAAGATGAGAGGAAGATGAGAAGAGAGGAAGATGAGATGAGAGGAGAGAAAGATGAGAGTGAGATGAGAGGAGAGAAAGATGAGATGAGAGGAGATGAGAGGAGAGAAAGATAAGATGAAAGTAGAGAAAGAGGAGAGGGGATGAGATGAAAGATGAGCTAAAATGACACAAAGATGAGAGGAAAGGAAGATGATATGAGAGAAGAAAGGAGATGAGAGGAGAGAAAGATGAGAGGAGATGAAGATGAGAGGAGATGAGAGGAGAGATGGGAGGAGACGAGAGGGGATGAGAGAGGAGGAGAAGGGAGGAAAGGCGAGGAAATTGAGAGGAGAGGGAAATGAGAGAAGAGGAAGAGGAGAGGAGAGGGAGATGAGATGAGAGGAGAGAAAGATGAGAGGAGAGGAGAGGAGATGAGTGGAGATGATAGGTGAGGAGAGGAGAGGAGAGGAGATGAGAGGAAGATGAGATGAGAGGAAAGATGAGCTGTGAGGAGATAAAGATAACAGGAGAGGAACATGAGAGGAGGGGAGATGAGATGAGAGGAAAGGAAATATGAGAGGAGAGGAAAGATGAGAGGAGAGGAGATGAGAGGAGAGGAAAGATGGGAGGAAAGGAGATGAGCGGAGATGAAAGATGAGAGGAGAGGAAAGATGAGATGCGAGGAGATAAAGATGACAGGAGAGGAAAGATGACATAAGAGGAGAGAAAAATGAGGAGAGTAGATGAGATGAGAGGAAAGATGATAGGGAATGTGGTATCCTTAAAGGCCTCTTAGAATTACGACTCATGAGACTTACGTACGGTTTGGTATTTAATTGTAACTTATAATTACATTTTCTTATGCACCTGGCTTAAACTACCTGAAGCTTTCTTAATCATAGTTAAATAGGCAGAAATAGGAAATAGCTACGGATAGCAGGAAGTAAACCCCCGTCTTGAGTCAATACTGCCATCTATTGGTAAACATAAATATACCAGGTTACTACACGGGAGGAGATGAGATGAGAGGAGAGGAGAAGAAGATGAGATGAGAGGAAGATGAGATGAGATGAGAGGAAGATGAGAGGAGAGGAAAGATGAGATTAGAGAAGAGGAATATGAGATGAGAGGAAGATGAGATGAGAGGGGGAATGGAAAAGGAAGAGAAGATGGAATGGAAGAGGAGGGAGATCGAGCGAGCGAAGGAGGAGAGGAGGGAGGACGTTGGATGGGGAGGGAGAGAATGAGTGACAGATGAGGAGGAGGGAGGAGGGAGGAAGAAGACCCAGAGAATGAAGATTAGCCTTTAGAAGGAGGTGTGTTGTGTTGTTCACACCTCATAGCACTTTTCCACATCACTGACTGCACAACCATTACCAAACATGATCCCTCAACACTTCACCTCACTGCAGATTGACTGTACGGGCATGTTGGTCTGAAAAGTCACTTTAATGGCTACATGCGGGCCACTACGATGGCCTGGTATTGTATTATTAAAGTTATTTTGGGACAGAGAAAGGGGGTCTGATATGACGGTGTGCCGTTGAACAGCTGAGTCTCGACCTGTGGCTCTGAATGCCTGTTGCCTAATTAAGCAGGTAGAGTGATGCAGAGCATTGGGAATCTTATCAGTTAGCTCCAACGCTGCTGCAGAGATAGTGTTTAGAAGTGGTGGGAGAGAAGAGTGTTAACTAAATACCAACCAGGCCTTCTTAACCATGACAAAGCTGCTCAGCTGTCATCTTACCAGCTCCTATTGCATTGGGATGGGCATTACACAGACAAACACACACGTTTGCAGAGAAAGATTCACAGAGAAAGATTCATACACACTCCCACGCAATTCACGCACACAGACAGCCAGATAGGAAAGCATACACACACACACACACGCTCTCCCCCTTCATCTTTCTCACATTCAAACAAAATCACACACACCTGGGGAGCAGAGAGAGAGAGCAGCCTGGTCTCATAGCCTAGATGTAACATAGTAAATAACATTTGGATATTCAAATTAACATGATATGTTATGTTTCTTAAAACCTTTCTGGACTACCCATCCCGGATCCGGGATCATCCTCATCAAAAAAGCTGACTAGCATAGCCTAGCCTTGCGCCACAGGGATATCATATAATATAATTTCATGAAATCACAAGTCCAATACAGCAAATGAAAGATAAACATCTTGTGAATCCAGCAAATATTTCCGATTTTTAAAATGTTTTACAGCGAAAACACAATATACATTTATGTTAGATCACCACAATAGCCAAACACACAACACCATGTTTCCACCGCAAAGGTAGCTTTCACAAAACCCACAAATAGAGATAAAATTAATCACTAACCTTTGAACAACTTCATCAGATGACAGTCTTATAACATCATGTTATACAATACATTTATGTTTTGTTCGAAAATGTGCATATTTATAGGTATAAATCGTAGTTTTATACCTATAAATAGCAGCCACCGTCACAAATAGCACCAAAGCAGCCAGAATAATTACAGAAAGCAACGTGAAATACATAAATACTCATCATAAAACATTTATGAAAAATACATGTTGTACAGCAAATGAAAGATAAACATCTTGTGAATCCAGCCAATATTTCCGATTTTTTAAGTGTTTTACAGCGAAAACACAACATATATTTATGTTAGCTCACCACAATATCCAAAAACACAACGCCATTTTTCCACCGCAAAGGTAGCTTTCACAAAACCCACAAATAGAGTTAAAATTGATCACTAACCTTTGAACAACTTCATCAGATGACAGTCTTATAACATCATGTTATACAATACATTTATGTTTTGTTCAAAAATCTGCATATTTATAGCTACAAATCCAGGTTTTACATTGTGAATACGTCACCATAAATCACCAAATTGTCCGGAGACATTTTGGACAGTCACGTAATCTAACCAAAAAACTCATCATGAACTTTACTAAAAAATACATGTTGTACAGCAAATGAAAGATACACTGGTTCTTAATGCAACCGCTGTGTTAGATTTAAAAAAATTACTTTAGTACAAAGTACAGCATGCAATATTGTGAGACAGCGCCCAGCAATTCTCCGCCTTGTTGGAGCCAACATATACCACAAAAATACGAAATAACATCATAAATATTATCTTACCTTTGATGATCTTCCATCAGAATGTAGTGCAAGGAGTCCTAGTTCCACAACAAATCGTTGTTTTGTTTTAGAATGTCCATTTCTTCTGTCGAATTAGCAACTTTGGCTAGCATTGTGGCGCACACGTGTCCATCAAGTCTTGGCGCATGGAACGACAAATTCCAAAAGTCTGGTCAAATAAACTGGTCAAACTCGGTTGAAAATCCATCTTTATGATGTTATTATCATATGTATCCAAAAAATTGAGACGGAGCATTTCAGAAGACAATGTCGTGTTCCTTGGTGCGCAGCTGAATACTGACAATAGGGCAGACCTGTCACTCCAAAAGCTCTCATTCGGTCTCACATCAAGCTAGACACCCCATTCAACATTCTACTGCCTGTTGACATCTAGTGGAAGGCGTATGAAGTGCATACAGATCCATAAATATAAGGCAATTGAATAGGCAAGCCCTGACACAGAGCCCCATTTTCAGAATTTTCCCTTCCTGTTTGGAAGTTTGCTGCCAAATGAGTTCTGTTTTACTCACAGATATAATTCAAACAGTTTTAGAAACTTCAGAGTGTTTTCTATCCAATAGTAATAATAATATGCATATTGTATGATCTAGAACAGAGTACGAGGCCGTTTAATTTGGGCACTATTTTTTTCCCAAAGTGAAAACAGCGCCCCCTATTCCCAAGAGGTTATTAAGGTTACACAAAAGGAGGGTGGCTGGTTGGTGTGAGTACGTAAGTGTGTCACGATCGTCTTTGGGTGAAAGAGAGGACCAAGGCGCAGCGTGATATAAATACATTATGTATTTATTTAAGGAAGAAGAACATTAAAACAAATAAAAAAAAAAAACAAACCGACGACCGTGAAGCTATACAAAACAAATAAGTGCAGACACTGGCAACTTACACATAGACAATCACCCACAACCTACCTAATGACTATGGCTGCCTAAATATGGGTCCCAATCAGAGACAACGATAGACAGCTGTCTCTAATTGAGAACCAATCTCGAATCCCACCGTACCTTCTCCGCTGTGCAATCCGGTGTCCGAGCCGGTCACGGGTGCACCTCAGCCACGCTCAAGGTACTAAACGATGTCAGAACCGCCATCGATAAAAGACATTACTGTGCAGCCGTCTTCATCGACCTGGCCAAGGCTTTCGACTCTGTCAATCACCATATTCTTATCGGCAGACTCAGTAGCCTCGGTTTTTCTAATGACTGCCTTGCCTGGTTCACCAACTACTTTGCAGACAGAGTTCAGTGTGTCAAATCGGAGGGCATGTTGTCCGGTCCTCTGGCAGTCTCTATGGGGGTACCACAGGGTTCAATTCTCGGGCCGACTCTTTTCTCTGTATACATCAATGATGTTGCTCTTGCTGCGGGCGATTCCCTGATCCACCTCTACGCAGACGACACCATTCTGTATACTTCCGGCCCTTCCTTGGACACTGTGCTATCTAACCTCCAAACGAGCTTCAACGCCATACAACACTCCTTCCGTGGCCTCCAACTGCTCTTAAACGCTAGTAAAACCAAATGCATGCTTTTCAACCGTTCGCTGCCTGCACCCGCACGCCCGACTAGCATCACCACCCTGGACGGTTCCGACCTAGAATATGTGGACATCTATAAGTACCTAGGTGTCTGGCTAGACTGCAAACTCTCCTTCCAGACTCATATCAAACATCTCCAATCCAAAATCAAATCTAGAGTCGGCTTTCTATTCCGCAACAAAGCCTCCTTCACTCACGCCGCCAAACTTACCCTAGTAAAACTGACTATCCTACCGATCCTCGACTTCGGCGATGTCATCTACAAAATAGCTTCCAATACTCTACTCAGCAAACTGGATGCAGTTTATCACAGTGCCATCCGTTTTGTTACTAAAGCACCTTACACGACCCACCACTGCGACCTGAATGCCCTAGTCGGCTGGCCCTCGCTACATGTTCGTCGTCAGACCCACTGGCTCCAGGTCATCTACAAGGCTATGCTAGGTAAAGTGCCGCCTTATCTCAGTTCACTGGTCACGATGGCTACACCCACCCGTAGCACGCGCTCCAGCAGGTGTATCTCACTGATCATCCCTAAAGCCAAAACCTAATTTGGACGCCTTTCCTTCCAGTTCTCTGCTGCCTGCGACTGGAACGAATTGCAAAAATCTCTAAAGTTGGAGACCTTTATCTCCCTCAACAACTTTAAAAATCTGCTATCCGAGCAGCTAACCGATCGCTGCAGCTGTACATAGTCCATCTGTAAACTACCCACCCAATTTACCTACCTCACCCCCCACACTGCTTTTATTTATTTACTTTTCTGCTCTTTTGCACACCAGTATCTCTTCTTGCACATGATCATCTGATGATTTATCACTCCAGTGTTAATCTGCTAAATTGTAATTATTCGATTTATTGCCTACCTCATGCCTTTTGCACACATTGTATATAGATTCTCTTTTTTTTCTACCATGTTATTGACTTGTTTATTGTTTACTCCATGTGTAACTCTGTGTTGTTGTCTGTTCACACTGCTATGCTTTATCTTGGCCAGGTCGCAGTTGCAAATGAGAACTTGTTCTCAACTAGCCTACCTGGTTAAATAAAGGTGAAATAAAAAAATAAAAAATAAAAAAATCTAGGCAACCATAGACTTATATAAACACCTACAATGAACACAACCCCATGAACTCTACAAACACCCCCTAGACAATACAAACACCCTAGACAAGACAAAAACACACAAACATCCCCCATGTCACACCCTGACCTAACTAAAATAATAAAGAAAACAAAGATAACGAGAATGGGGGTGTGCTCGGTCCTCCTTATTCTGTAGTCCACAATCGTCTCCTTTGTCTTGATCACATTGAGGGAGAGGCTGGATCCAATTCAGGAAAGTCTCATTTGTGGTTTAAAAAAATACCTAATAAATAGTTTGCTAGGAGCCATCTTGTCAATGTTACTTCTGCCCCTAAGTCCAGGTTGCAGAGAAAGAGAGAGAGAGCGAGAAAGAGAAGACAAAGTTGTTGTTTTCTTAATAAGGAGGGTTGCAGTTCTATCCTCTATCTTCTCTCCTTTGACACGCGGAGGGCAGGGCTGAGCTTGTGATGGATGAGCAGTGGACAGCTGTCGGCCGGCAGCGAGACAACAAGGCCGGGGGCACCCAACGGAGGCTCACCTAATTCCCAAGTCTTATTTTGTCAATAAACACCAGCCAGTGGTACTCAATTAGATGGCTCTATTGACTGCGTTCCCTGGGCTGTGTCAGATGTCAGCTGGCTACACAGTTTGACGTCTGTTTCAGACACTTCTCTCAGAGATTAGAAGACAGGAAAATAGAAGACAGGAGAAAATAAATAGGAAGTAGGGGGATAGAGAGAGAGGTGAGAGAGGGTGAGAGATTGGGGGAGGGAAGGGTGAGAGAAGGTGAGAAAGAGAGTGAGAGAAGGTGAGAGAGGGTGAGACGGGGAGGGAATGTGAGAGAGGAAAGGGTGAGAGAGAGACAGAGAGAGAGAAACGGTGAGAGAGACAGAGAGAGAATGGGTGAGAGAGAGGGGGAAGGGAAGGTGAGAGAGGGATGAGAAAGACATATAGAGGAGGGAGTGAGAGAGGGAAAGAGAGGAGGGGGAGAATAGAGGGAACGGGTGATAGAGTGTGTGTGTGAGAGAGAGAGGGAAAGAGAGGAGGGGGAGAATAGAGGGAACGGGTGATAGAGTGTGTGTGAGAGAGAGAGGGTGAAAGAGAGGAGGGGAGAATAGAGGGAACGGGTGATAGAGTGTGTGTGTGAGAGAGAGAGGGTGAAAGAGAGGAGGGGGAGAATAGAGGGAACGGGTGATAGAGTGTGTGTGAGAGAGAGAGGGTGAAAGAGAGGAGGGGAGAATAGAGGGAACGGGTGATAGAGTGTGTGTGAGAGAGAGAGGGTGAAAGAGAGGAGGGGGAGAATAGAGGGAACGGGTGATAGTGTGTGTGTGAGAGAGAGAGGGAAAGAGAGGAGGGGGAGAATAGAGGGAACGGGTGATAGAGTGTGTGTGAGAGAGAGAGGGTGAAAGAGAGGAGGGGAGAATAGAGGGAACGGGTGATAGAGTGTGTGTGTGAGAGAGAGAGGGTGAAAGAGAGGAGGGGGAGAATAGAGGGAACGGGTGATAGAGTGTGTGTGTGAGAGAGAGAGGGTGAAAGAGAGGAGGGGGAGAATAGAGGGAACGGGTGATAGAGTGTGTGTGTGAGAGAGAGAGGGAAAGAGAGGAGGGGGAGAATAGAGGGAACGGGTGATAGTGTGTGTGTGAGAGAGAGAGGGTGAAAGAGAGGAGGGGGAGAATAGAGGGAAGGGTTGATAGAGTGTGTGTGTGAGAGAGAGAGGGTGAAAGAGAGGAGGGGGAGAATAGAGGGAAGGGGTGATAGAGTGTGTGTGTGAGAGAGAGAGGGTGAAATAGAGGAGGGGGAGAATAGAGGGAACGGGTGATAGAGTGTGTGTGTGTGAGAGAGAGGGTGAAAGAAAGGAGGGGGAGAATAGAGGGAACGGGTGATAGAGTGTGTGTGTGAGAGAGAGAGGGTGAAAGAGAGGAGGGGGAGAATAGAGGGAACGGGTCATAGAGTGTGTGTGTGAGAGAGAGAGGGTGAAAGAGAAGTTTCAAGTTTCAAGTTATTCGCCACATGCACAAGATACAACCTTTGTTAAACTGATTTGTGAAATTCTTACTTTTGAGCTCTTTCCCAACAATTGGAGGGAAAATAAAAATAATAATAATTATAAACATAATAATAATAATAATAAACATCATAATAATTATAACAATAGAGATAATAATAGAAAATAGAATAGAAAAAAGTACGATAATGCAAGTATAAACATATCAGTGCCAGTACCTTATTGTAACGGCTGTCGTAGTCGTTCTCCTCCTCAGACAAGGAGGAGCATGGATCGGACCAAGATGCGGATTGGTAAGTATTCATGTTTTAATGGGAAAACAACAAATACTACAAAATACAACAACCAACAACCGTGACTAACCTGAAACAGTCCTGTGTGGCCCAAACACTGACACAGGAACAAACACCCACAAAACACAAGTGAAACTCTGGCTGCCTTAGTATGACTCTCAATCAGGGACAACGATTCACAGCTGTCTCTGATTGAGAATCATACCAGGCCGAACACAAAATCCCAACATAGAAAATCAAACCTAGACCAACCCACCCAACTCACGCCCTGACCAACTAAAACAAATACATAACAAAGGAAAACAAGTCAGGAACGTGACAGAACCCCCCCCTTAAGGTGCGAACTCCAGGCGCACCAGCACAAAGTCTAGGGGAGGGTCTGGGTGGGCGTCTGTCCACGGTTGCGGCTCTGGCGCTGGTCGTGGTTCCCACCCCACCATAGTCAACCCCCGCTTCCGTGCCCTCCTCCCAATATTCACCCTCCATGTCAATCCCACTATTCCAAAGGGCAGTAACAGACTGAGGGGTAGCACCTGACTGAGGGGTAGCACCTGACCGAGGGGTAGCACCGGACTGAGGGGCAGCACCGGACTAAGGGGCAGCACCAGGATAAGGGGCAGCACCAGGATAAGGGGCAGCACCAGGATAAGGGGCAGCACCAGAATAAGGGGCAGCACCAGGATAAGGGGCAGCACCAGGATAAGGGGCAGCTCCGGACTGAGGGACGGCAGCTCCGGACTGAGTGGCAGCTCCGGACTGGGTGGCAGCTCCGGACTGGGTGGCAGCTCCGGACTGGGTGGCAGCTCCGGACTGGGTGGCAGCTCATGACTGGGTGGCAGCTCATGACTGGAGGGCAGCTCATGACTGGAGGGCAGCTCATGACTGGAGGGCAGCTCATGACTGGAGGGCAGCTCATGACTGTAGGGCAGCTCATGACTGTAGGGCAGCTCATGACTGTAGGGCAGCTCTGGCAGCTCCTGACTGTCTGGCGGCTCTGGCAGCTCCTGACTCTCTGGCGGCTCTGGCAGCTCCTGACTGTCTGGCGGCTCTGGCAGCTCCTGACTGGCTGGCGGCTCTGGCAGCTCCTGACTGGCTGGCGTCTCTGGCAGCTCCTGACTGGCTGGCGTCTCTGGCAGCTCCTGACTGGCTGGCGGCTCTGGCAGCTCCTGACTGGCTGGAGGCTCTGGCAGCTCCTGACTGACAGACGGCTCTAGCGGCTCCTGACTGACGGACGGCTCTAATGGCTCGGGACAGACGGGCGGCTCTAATGGCTCGTGGCAGACGGATGGCTCAGATGGCGCTGGGCAGACGGATGGCTCAGACGGCGCTGGGCAGACGGATGGCTCAGACGGCGCTGGGCAGACGGATGGCTCAGACGGCGCTGGGCAGACGGATGGCTCAGACGGCGCTGGGCAGACGGATGGCTCAGACGGCGCTGGGCAGACGGATGGCTCAGACGGCGCTGGGCAGACGGACGACTCTGACCCGCTGAGGCGCACAGTAGGCCTGGTGCGTGGTGCCGGAACTGGTGGTACCGGACTGGAGACACGCACCTCAAGGCTAGTGCAGGGAGCAGGAACAGGGCACACTGGACTCTCGATGCGCACTATAGGCCTGGTGCGTGGTACCGGCACTGGTGGTACCGGGCTGAGGGCACGCACCTCAGGGCGAGTGCGGGGAGAAGGAACAGTGCATACAGGGCTCTCAGGACGCACAGGAGGCTTAGTGCGTTGTGCCGGAACTGGAGGCACTGGGCTGGAGACATGCACCACAGGGAGAGTGCGTGGAGGCGGAACAGGGCTCTGGATACGCACTGGAAGCCTGGTGCGTGGAGTAGGCACTGGTGGTACTGGGCTGGGGCGGGGAGGTGGCGCCGGAAATACCGGACCGTGCAGGCGTACTGGCTCCCTTGAGCATTGAGCCTGCCCAACCTTACCTGGCTGAATGCTCCCCGTCGCCCGACCAGTGCGGGGAGGTGGAATAACCCGCACCGGGCTATGTAGGCGAACCGGGGACACCATGCGTAAAGCTGGTGCCATGTAAGCCGGCCCAAGGAGACGTACTGGAGGCCATATATGAAGAGCCGGCTTCATGGCACTTGGCTCAATGCCCAATCTAGCCCTCCCAGTGCGGAGAGGTGGAATAACCCGCACCGGGCTATGAACACGTACAGGAGACACCGTGCGCTCTACTGCGTAACACGGTGTCTGCCCGTAATCCCGCTCTCCACGGTTAGCCTGGGAAGTGGGCGCAGGTCTCCTACCTGCCCTCGGCCCACTACCTCTTAGCCCCCCCCCAAGAAATTTTTGGGTGAGCCTCTCGGGCTTCCAGCCGCTCTGCCTTGCTTTCGCCTCATAATACCTCCTCTCCGCTTTCGCTGCCTCCAGCTCCGCTTTGGGGCGGCAACACTCCACTGGCTCTGCCCAGGGTCCTTTACCGTCTAGGATTTCCTCCCAAGTCCATTCCTCTTTTCCCCATTGCTGTTGTTCTTGCCTTCCTTCTCCAATCCGCTTGGTCCTGTTATGGTGGGTGTTTCTGTAACGGCTGTCGTAGTTGTTCTCCTCCTCAGACAAGGAGGAGCATGGATCGGACCAAGATGCGGATTGGTAAGTATTCATGTTTTAATGGGAAAACAACAAACACTACAAAATACAACAACCAACAACCGTGACTAACCTGAAACAGTCCTGTGTGGCCCAAACACTGACACAGGAACAAACACCCACAAAACACAAGTGAAACCCTGGCTGCCTTAGTATGACTCTCAATCAGGGACAACGATTCACAGCTGTCTCTGATTGAGAATCATACCAGGCCGAACACAAAATCCCAACATAGAAAATCAAACCTAGACCAACCCACCCAACTCACGCCCTGACCAACTAAAACAAATACATAACAAAGGAAAACAGGTCAGGAACGTGACACTTATTCAGTGTGCAGGGGTATTGGAGTGTTTGAGGTGGCTTGTACAACGTGACTTGTAGTATAATATACATGTAAACAGGGCAGAAAAACGTCATTTAGATCGTCTGTTAGGCTTCTGTCGCTGGGCAGCTCACGTCTCGGTTTCCCTTTGTAGTCCATAATAGTTTTCAAGCCCTGCCATATCCGACAAGCGTCACAGCCGGTGTAGTAGGATTCAATCTTTATCCTGTATTGCTTGTTTGTAAGGGAAGTCCCCCCCCAATTGTACAAAATAACATGGCAAGTTATTGGCACCGAGAGGAGCATATACACGATGGACAAGTACACTACTTCTGGCGGTGTTTCATCAAAGGTGATGGCAAATGCCATGCTGCAAATGAGCTGTGTAACACTCCAAAATTCCTATAGTGGGCGAATGTGTTCTATCTAAATTTTTCATAGGCTTTGTGTAACGCAAGTCAAGACCCAAGAGTAAAATTTTGAGATTTTGAAAGTTTTGCCAAAAACTTATCACCCCCTTAAAAAAGTGCTTTCTGGACCGTTTTTCGGAATTCTTTCGAGTTTTATGTCAATTACACATGTGTAAGAACTATATGAAAATACTTTTTTCAAATTTTATTAACATAATTTTTTTTGAAATTTTATTTGAACTTAAGGTATATGTTTTGTGCATTTGGAATGTGATTTCATAGGAAGTCAAAAGTCAAAAATCAAAAATGTCAAAAATTTGGAAAAAATGTATAACCTCCTTTAAAAAAGTGCTTTCTGGACCGTTTTATGAAATTCTTTCGATTTTTAGGTCAATTACACATGTATAAGAACTGTATGAAGATACTTTAGTCACATTGTATTATCATAATTGTTTTTGAAATGTTTACTTGTACTTAAGGAATATGTTTTGTGCATTTGCTAACTGATTTAATATGAAGTCAAAAATGTGAATAAATTAGAAAAAACTTATCAACCCCTTTAAAAAAGTGCTTTTTGGATTTCATAGTCGAAAATAACATTTTGTTTTTAAAAGGCCAAAATGAAGCATTTAAAACCGTTTTGAAAAATGACGCCTGGTAACCCAAAACATGAAACATAGAATATTTTTTGACTTTTTTTGGAAACCTCCTTAAATCACTCAGGCCGGACCCCCATTGACTCGAGAAGAAAAAAACAAAACAAAAATTCCAGAAGAAAAAACATAGAATATTTTCTGACTTTTTTTGAAAACCTCCATAAAACCTCCACTCAGGCCAGCACCCATTGATTTTTGCCTGTAGAATAGTGCTCCCAGAGCGAGTATGGAATTCTGGATGCCCCCTAAAAGCAATTTCAACCATGGCACCTGGTAACCCAAAAAAATACCAGGTGCACGAAAAGTTTGGACTTAGAATATTTTTTGAGTTTTTTGGAAAAACTCCATAAATCACTCAGGCCATTGACTCGAGAAGAAAAAACATAAAATATTTTCAAGAAAAAAAACAGAATATTTTTTGACATTTTTTGAAAACCTCCATAAATCACTCAGGCCAGCACCCATTGATTTTTGCCCGTAGTATAGTGCTCCCAGAGCGGGTATGGAAGTCTGGATCCCCCCTAAAAGCATTTAAGGCTCTGTGTGTCTTTAAGCACCATGCTTTTTCATTCCATCCTTGCTGTGTGTGTCTGTCTGTGTGTGTGTGTGAGCTTTTCTTTGACATCTGTTTAGAGAAATGACTGATTTACACTTCATGAGGGTTGCCTAATCACACACTTAAAGTTTTGGAAAGATCTGACTTTTTTAACCCTTTGAAACAGCACATATGACCCCATTTTAAGGCCCTTCCGGTTGGCACAGGAAGCTATAAGTAAAGACCTATCCTGATCGGGGTATGCTTTTACAGAATCCTGAGTTTTAAGTCTATACGTTAACCTGTTGAGGATGGGGGCGCTGTTGTCACTATTTATGCTAATCGTGTAATTTTTGAAACGGCTTCCCACAAAATTCTTGATCGTACAATATGCATATTATTATTATTATTGGATAGAAAACAGTCTATAGTTTCTATAGGAGTTGAAATTTTGTCTCTAAGTGGAACAGAACCCATTCTACAACAATTTCCCTGACATGGAGTCAGATTTCAGAAATGTTGGCCCCTGATCTGGAGTCAGTTAAAAGGCCGCAGTTATTGCTATGAGTATACGGACACTGCTTACGTCTTCCCCTGGATGCCTTTACGTGATGACGATTTGAATGGGGTCGATTGCGCGTTCACAGGCACTACAAATTAAAAAACCCTGTAGCTAGGAACTCTTTTCTTGCTGCGTAATGCGCCTGGAGGACATCGACCCGCACTTGTTCCAAGCATTAGTGGAGGGAGTAATATTACTCTGGTCATGTTTCTACTCGTTATGGGAGTTAAAAACATCATAAGGTAGTTAATTTAAAGCGTTTTATAGCAATTTATATCCGTTTAGTGCGATTTTGGGACATTTATTTCTGAAACGCTGTGAATTGCTGGGCACGCTTCCAGTTCATCCCGAACGCAGTTGGCATTTCCACATGGCAAGAGGACAGCTTTCCACCAAAAGACGATTAGACCCAAGAAAGGATCCTTTGCCCAAGATACTGATGGAAGAACAGCTCAAAGTAGGACATTTTTATTATGATAAATCGTGTTTCTGTCGAAAAATGTTAGTGGCTTAGGACGCCATGTTTTTTGACGTAGCTTCGCTTGGCGCAAACTGTATTGAAAAGTAAGGATAATTAAAAAAATGTAATTCCGCGATTGTATTAAGAATTAAATTGTCTATCAATCCCTGTCCACCCTATATTTTTTAGTCACGTTTATGAGTATTTATGTATAAGAGTAGATCACTGTCTAATATGGCGCACGGACATTTTCTCACCAGCTGGGCTACATTTCACATTGTCTAACCATGATTTTGGTGGCTAAATATAAACATTTTCGATCAAACTCTATATGGATTGTGTAATATGATGTTACAGGAGTGTCATCTGAAGAATTCTGAGAAGGTTAGTGAAAAAAATAATATATTTTGGCGATGTTGACGTTATCGCTCACTTTGGCTAGAATCAATGCTGGGCTGCTATGTGCTATGTGCTATGCTAATATAACGATTTATTGTGTTTTCGCTGTAAGACACTTAGAAAATCTGAAATATTGTCTGTATTCACAGGATCTGTGTCTTTCGATTAGTGTATGCTGTGTATTTTTACGAAATGTTTGATGATTAGTAAGTAGGTAAACACGTTGCTCTATATAGTTATTCTAGTCCATTTGTGACGGTGGGTGCAATTGTAACCTATGCCATCTACCTGAAATATGCACTTTTTTCTAACAAAACCTATCCCATACCATAAATATGTTATCAGACTGTCATCTAATGAGTTTTTTTCTTGGTTAGGGGCTATAAATATCTTAGTTTAGCCGAATTGGTGATAGCTACTGGTGTTGGTGGACAAATAAAAGATGGTGGATTATGCTAATGTGTTTTTAGGTAATAGATGTACATCTTTACATATTGTGTCTTCCCTGTAAAACATTTTAAAAATCGGACATGTTGGCTGGATTCACAAGATCTGTGTCTTTCATTAGCTGTATTGGACTTTAATGTGTGAAAGTTAAATATTTAAAAAAAATATTTTTTTGGAATTTCGCGGCTCTGCCTTTTCAGTGGGGGTGGGGGGGGAGTGCCGCTTTGACATGACTTCACTTTGACATGAAGCGGTCAAATTAGAACCCTACTTGCGTTTTAACCCTTTAATCCCAGAAAAATGGCCATAACTCAAAAAGCGCCGAGGTCTCGACGCCATCTTGTTCGGGGCCAACTGCCCATTACTCCAAACCTACGCTCGCCGAGTTTCGTCTTCGAAATATTTTCAGTTTAGGAGAAAAGGCCGCGCTCGTTTGCCACGTGCTCGTGCTCCTGCAATATGATTTATTTTCCCTCTTGTGGGAATTTTCGAGAATGCAGAAAAAAGTAAAAAATGTGTCATTTTTATAAAACGGAAACCGAAAGTCCGAGACGTTTTTTTGAGTGACTTCCTGAAAGAGCTCTCCGCCGCCCACGGCCCGACGCCGTCCGCGATTTTCTGCGACGTCGCAAGACTTCAGGTAAGGGACCGTACATTTGCAATGTGACTTTCTTCACTAACCATATGGCTCCCGTCTCAGAGTTCCCTTAGATATGATAGTTCGTCTGAGGGCATAGTGGGATTTCATACAGGCGTCCGGATTAGTGTCCCACTCTTGAAGCGTCAGCTCTAGCATTTAGCTCGATGCGAATGTTGCCTGTTATCCATGGCCTCTGGTTGGGATATGTACGTACGGTCACTGTGGGGACGACGTCGTCGATGCACTTATTGATGAAGCCGATGACTGAGGTGGTATACTACTCAATGCCATTGGATGATCCCAGAACATTTTCCAGTCTGTGCTAGCCAAACAGTCCTTAGTGTAGCATCCGCATCATCTGACCACTTCCTGATTTTTACCAAATGGAGGTTGGGGGAGAGCTTTGTATGTATCTCTGTGTGTGGAGTAAAGGTGATCTAGAGTTGTTTTTCCTCGGGTTGCACACATGACATGCTGGTGAAATTTGGTAAAACTGATTTAAGTTTGCCGGCATTAACCTGTTTGGGCTGCAGGGGCAGTATTGAGTAGCCAGATAAAGGGTGCCCATTTCAAACGGCCTCGTACTCAATTCTTGCTCGTACAATATGCATATTATTACCACTATTGGATAGAAAACACTCTCTAGTTTCTAAAACCGTTTGAATTATATCTGTGAGTAAAACAGAACTCATTTGGCACAAACTTCCTGACCAGGAAGTGGAAAGTCTGAAAACTATGCTCTGTTCTAGGTCCTGCCTATAAATGGGCATGATACGTATTAGTATCCCCTAGATGTCAAGAGGCAGTGAGAGAAGAAATGGAGTGTTTATCTTGGTCTGAGTTGGAATAAATCCTCTTGGAATGACGTGTCACCCATTTCCTGTTTTCAGGAAGGCGCGAGAAGGAACCGGGGATTGCCTTCTGAAAAGCTGTTGTTTTAGGCGACTACTATCTCCGTCTTTGATTTTATTTGATACATGTGACAATATCATCGTAAAGTATGTTTTTTCAATATAGTTTTATTAGATTTTTGAAATTTATTCGGGACGTTAGGCGTGTTATGTTGTGTGCCTTTGTTCAGGAAGGAAAGCTTCGCGCCACTTGGCTAGTGCGCTTGCTAATTCAAGAGGGAAAAAGGACGTCCTAAATCCAAACAACGATTGTTCTTGACAAAGTACCTCTTGTACAACATTCTGATGGAAGCTCATCAAAAGTAGGACCCATTTTATGCTGCTATTTCATATATCTGTCGAACTGTGTACTATTAGTTTTGCGCCCATGTTTTGGGCACTCGCTCGCCATAACGTAAGCCTTATGTCGTAATGAAGTTATTTTTAGAATTCTAACACGATGATTGCATTAAAAACTAGTGTATCTATCATTTCCTATACAACATGTATTTTTTTGTTATGTTTATGAATAGTCATTTGGTCAGAATATGTGTGTCAGAAAAAGTGTCAGAAAAATATCCGGACGTTGTGGGAAAAATATGCTACTTTAGCACAATGTATAACCACTGATTTCAGCTCTAAATATGCACATTTTTGAACTAAACATAAGTGTATGTATAATCTGATGTTAACTTCTTGCAACTATAGGGGGTGCTGTTTCGCATTAGCATAATTTGCTCTACAGATTAAACTGCCTAGTACTCAATTCTTGCTCGTACAATATGCATATTATTGTTATTATTGGATAGAAAACACTCTCTAGTTTCTATAGCCGTTGGAATTTTGTCTCTGAGTGAAACAGAACTCAATCTACAGCACTTTTCATGATAGGGAGTCAGATTTCAAACATCTTGGCCACTGATCTGGAGTCAGTTTAAAGGTCACTGTAAATGCTATGGAGAAACAGACACTGCTTACGTCTTCCCCTGGGTGTCAGTACGTGATGACGCTTTGAATGGAGTCGATTGCGCAATCAGTGCCTCTATAAGTCACCAAATACCAGAAGTAACTTCCTTTGGCTGCCTGCGCGTGGCGCGCGAAGGACATCCGACTCGCCTCCTTCCAAGCTTTAGTTTAGCCAGTAATATTTCTCCGGTCATATTTTTACTCGTTATAGGTGTTAACAGCATCATAATGTAGTTAATTTGAACCGTCTTATAGCAATTTATATCCGTTTAGTGCGATTTTGAGGCATTGCTTTGTTGTGCACTTTGAAGTGCCGGGCACGTTTCGGGGTCCCGGTCGAACGTTAGTGGGCATTTCGACAGACAAGAGGACATCTTTCGACCAAAAGAAGATTAGACCCAAGAAAGGATTCATTGCCCAAGATTCTGATGGAAGATCACCTCATAGTAAGAAATATTTAACCTTTCACGAGCCTCTACCCCGGGTCCGGGAGCACCCCCCCCCCCCCCCACACTGATTAGCATCGCTAGCATAACGTCACAATTAAATAGTAGCATCTAAATATCATTAAATCACAAGTCCAAGACACCTAATGAAAGATACAGATCCTGTGAATAAAGCCACCATTTCAGATTTTTTAAATGTTTTACAGGGAAGACAAAATATGTAAATCTATTAGCTAACCACGTTAGCAAAAGACACCATTTTTCTTTGTCCACCATTTTCTCTCTCCACCAGTAGCTATCACCAATTCGTCTAAACTAAGATATTGATAGCCACTAACCAAGAAAAAACCTCATCAGATGACAGTCTGATAACATATTTATGGTATAGGATAGGTTTTGTTAGAAAAATGTGCATATTTCAGGTATAAATCATAGTTTGCCATTGCAGCCACCATCACAAATCTCACCAAGCTCCTAGAATTACTACAGAGAGCAACTTGTATTACCAATTTACTCATCATAAAACATTTCTTAAAAATACACAGCACATAGCAATGGAAAGACACAGATCTTGTGAATTCAGACAACATTTCAGATTTTCTAAGTGTTTTACGGCGAAAACACAATAAATCGTTATATTAGCATACCACATATGCAAACGTTACCCGACCATTGATTCAAGCCAAAGAGAGCGATATCGTTATCATCGCCAAAATATATTAATTTTTTCACTAACCTTCTCAGAATTCTTCAGATGACACTCCTGTAACACCATATTACCACGGATCCGGGGTTGAGGCTCGTGAAAGGTTATAGGACTATCATCTGATGAAGAATATCAAGGTTAGTCAAAAATTATATATATTTTGCTGGTTTGTTACGATCGCTAACCTTTGCTACTGGGGAAAGGCTTGTGTCTCTGGCTATTGTGGTAAGCTAATATAACGCTATATTGTGTTTTCGCTGTAAAACACTTAATAAATCTGAAATATTGGCTGGAATCACAAGATGCCTGTATTTCATTTGCTGTACACTATGTATTTTTCAGAAATGTTTTATGATGAGTATTTAGGTATTTGACGTTGGTGTCTGTAATATTACGGCTGCTTTCGGTGTAATTTCTGATTGTAGCTGCAATGTAAACTATGATTTATACCTTATATGTGCACATTTTTCGTACAAAACATAGATTTATTGAATAACATGTTATAAGACTGTCATCTGATGAAGTTGTTTGTTGGTTAGTTTGGTTGGTTCTTGGTTAGTTAGGTTGGCTTTGTGCATGCTACCTGTGCTGTGAAAAATGTCTGTCCTTTTTTGTATTTGGTGGTGAGCTAACATAAATATATGTGCTGTTTTCGCTGTAAAACATTTTAAAAATCGGACATGTTGGCTGGATTCACAAGATGTGTACCTTTCATTTGCTGTGTTGGACTTGTTAATGTGTGAAAGTTAAATATTTCTAAAACATATATTTTGAATTTCGCGCCCTGCACTTGAAGTGGCTGTTGTCATATTGTGGCCGGCCTCGGGCTTGCAGCCAGAAGAAGTTAAAGTCCCCGGCCACTAGGAGCACCGCTTCAGGGTGAACATTTTCTTGTTTGCTTATGTCCTTATAGAGTTGGTTGATTGCGGTCTTAGTGCCAGCATCGGTCTGTGGTGGTAAATAGACGGCTACGAATAATATAGATGAAAACTCTCTTGGTAGAGAGTGTGGTCTACAGCTTATCATAAGGCACTCTACCTCAGGCGAGCAATACCTCTAGACTACCTCGAGATATACATGCCTGTGACGATAACCGAGGAGAGTTCTCTTTGGAGATAATGCTGTCGGCATTTGATTGTGGGGAGTTCTATGTCAGGTGAACAAAAGGACTTGAGTTCTTGTATGTTGTTACAATTACACCATGAGTCGTTAATCATGAAACATACACCCCCGCCCTTCTTCTTACCAGAGAGATGTTTGTTCCTGTCGGCGTGATGCACTGAAAATCCCGTTGGCTGTACGGACTCCGAAAGCATGTCCCCAGCTAGCCATTTCTCCGTGAAATAGAGTATGTTACAATCCCGGATATCTCATTGGAAAGCAACTCTTGCCCTAATTTTGTTCACTTTGGGACTGGACATTAGCAAGTAATATGCTCGGAAGCGGTGGGTGGTGTACGCACATCCGAAGCCTCACTAGAAGACAACTCCGGCACCCTCTCCTCCGAAGGCATTGTTTTGGGTCGGCCTCTGGAATCAGTTCAAATGCCCTGGGAGGTGCAGACAAAGGATGCGCTTTGGGAAAGTCGTATTCCTGGTCGTAGTGCTGGTTGTGCTGGTAAGTTGACATCTCTCTGATATCCAATAGTTCTTCCCGGCTGTATGTAAAAACACTTAAGGTTTCCTGTGCTAACAATGTAAGAAATATTCTGCTCAGTTCACTAAGAACTTGAAGCGATGCTGCCATCTCTACCGACGCCATCTAAGGCATAGTTGGCAGAATAGATGGATGCAGTCCAATGCATGACTAATATAATTTTAAAAATGACTAATGTAGTGCAAAAAATATTGCTATCGGGTTGTAAATCCCAGCTGGCCTGGGACATTGTTTGCTGCCTCCATTCGGGATGCACTGTTTCAGTTTCAATGTCTCAATACTATGGACAAAAACTGACAAATGTAACTAAGACTGGGAATGTCAATACAATCAAACTATCAAGGGCAATGATCACAAGTCAGTCATAACGTGGCTAATAGGCTAGCATATCTATTTATGTAGCTATCTAAAAACACAGAGCCTAACGTTAATAGCTAGCTAGATAACTGCTAGGAGGATGTCATGTCATGCCATTGGTGGAATGGGTGAGTGCCAGATTTTTTACCCTAATATTGTTTTTCGGTGGCTATACACAGCTAGAGATGCAGTTGTCATTCGGTTAGCTAGCAAGAACTTGAACAACTGTTATCCAGTTAGCATATCGCTTGCATTCAAAAATTCACTCTGGCTATCAACTCTGATTTTAGAGCACTTTCATCTGAGTGTGCCAGAGCGTAGAACAACTGATGAATTTACCAATGTGTAACACCCACTGAATATGACCGGTGTCAGTAAACGTAGACAAAAACATTTATAGTTAGTCAAGAACGCTCTAGATAACATGTAAACAATCTAACCAGCTCTGCTACAGTGAGTACAATGGTCAAAGTGAGGTGTTCTCTTATTTGTGTCTGGAAGTAGCTAGCTAGCAAGCTAGCCAACTTTAGCCAGTTAGCTTGGGTGCTTGGTTGGGACAAGCATGCATTGGCAGGCAAGCTTCAGATGGAGGAGGAAGCTACAATTGCCCATCGTTTATGAGTGCAATTTTGAAAACCAACTAGCTGTTTGAGAGGGTTTATCTAATGTTCCTTTGTTAGATTTTAGCTCATTTGCTCTGGCTAACATTAGTTGTTACATTTACATTTAGCAGACGCTCTTATCCAGAGCGACTTACAAATTGGAAAGTTCATACATATTCATCCTGGTCCCCCCATGGAAATTGAACCCTGGTCCCCCCGTGGGAATTGAACCCACAACCCTGGCGTTGCAAGCGCCATGCTCTACCAACTGAGCCACACGGGACCGTGTTGATCTTGTTGCTGTTCATAACTGAGGGAGAGAGAGTCTACCTTTTCATGGTTGTTTGCAACACTGTTGCAACTGTCTGTAAACACACAGTCCAGTTCAAAGTGAATGTTGGCAGGCCCTACTGCCTGTAAACACACAGTCCAGTTCAAAGTGAATGTTGGCAGGCCCAACTGCCTGTAAACACACAGTCCAGTTCAAAGTGAATGTTGGCAGGCCCTACTGCCTGGAAACACACAGTCCAGTT
The DNA here is from genome assembly GCF_029448725.1 of Salvelinus fontinalis. Taxonomy (NCBI): domain Eukaryota; kingdom Metazoa; phylum Chordata; class Actinopteri; order Salmoniformes; family Salmonidae; genus Salvelinus; species Salvelinus fontinalis. The sequence goes on from NC_074665.1 coordinate 78,796,544, forward strand.
CAAAGTGAATGTTGGCAGGCCCGTGTGGCAAATGGCTTGTTTGTACAAAGGCATCCTGTAGCTCTGATTGGCTATGGTGCACCGGTCTGTATAGACTCCGGTCCTGGACAATACAGATGTTTTTATTCGGTTTTATTTACTGCAGTGTCTATTAATTGTCCAAACGCACGGCCGCTTTCCCACTCTATATTGCTATAGAATTTGAAGAAATGCCTTAGTTTACATAATTCCCAAACATTCTATTCATTTATGAAAACCATATGACCATATCTAAGTGGTCACTTGTCAGATATTTTTTTAAGTGTCATATTCTTCCTGGAGGTGTATATGTACGGATTTTAATAAGACTTCATAACGCTAAAATGTTTTTAGTTCCACTTTAAATACAACAATGTTTCACACACAAGTAATTTTCAAAGAGATGTCTAACAACAGCAAGCGTGCTCCAGTTCCACCAGATGATGATTATTTGAAACAACTTCTTGTTGAAATGTATTCTTGAAAAGGGAAAAGCTAACAAATTAGCGACAACATACTCTTTGATAACACCTGCTGCAGCCTCTGCAATCTAGCCAACAAGAAAAGCTAACTAGTTAGACACTGGGAAAACTACTGCTCGCTATTGCGCAGTGACCTTTTGGCCTTCAAGTTTTTGTAAAAACGGTCTCACTCATTAAGTCAAAAAGGTTGAATCCATTGTCACTCCAACATGTTGCCCTAATACAGTTGAATGGCATATGCCTTTATCTAGATTCTGGTGGCCTAGTCAATGGCTGATTTAGCTAGCTAGATTTATCTCCCCAGAGACCAGCAAAGAAAAGTCCTGATTGTATACATTTTTTCTATTCAGTGTTAACTCTTTCCTTTCCAACAAACACTGAAGAGATTAAATCGGAACATAATTTAAAATAATTATATATTATAATTATTATAATCATTATTTTATGAATCCTTAGCCATTCTCTGAAGGCGTAGAAGGCCCATTGTTCCGCACTGTGTTTAGGTTAGTAATCATTTGTAGAGGGGCTCTATTTTCCCTCAGCATGCATTGTTTCACGATTCTGATGTCTAAAGAATCCATATTTGACAAAATTAGAATCATGGTCTTAAATTTGACTTTAAGAGGTCTCAGTCTTGACAAGGTCTCAGACCCTTTGTACCCATCCCGGTCTCGGTCTTGAATCGGTCTCACCCCCCCTCCAATCTTGGTCTTGACTCGAACTCGGTTTGCTCCGGTCTTGATCTTTAATTGGTCTCGCTTTAGATGGTCTCAAACACAACACTGCCCTGCCCTACACACCACATATACACTGCTGCTACTTTGTTTGTCAAATATCCTGATGCCTAGTCAGCTTACCTCCATACATACAGTATCTACCTCTATCACTCCAATATCCCTGCACATTATTAATATGGTACTGGAACTGACCCTGTATATAGTATGCTTACCTCTATACATATCTACCCCTATCACTCCAGTATCCCTGCACATTGATAATATGGAACTGGGAACGACCCTGCACCTTTATTTAACTAGGCAAGTCAGTTAAGAACACATTCTTAATTACAATGACGGCCTACCACAAGGCAAAAGGCCTCCTGCGGGGACGGGGGCCTGGGATTTAAAAAAACGAACAAAAAAGATGTATAAATATAGGACAAAACACACATCACAACAAGAGAGACAACACAACACTACATAAAGAGAGACCTAAGACAACAACATAGCAAGGCAGCAACACATGACAACACAGCATGGTAGCAATACAACATAACAACAACATGGTAGCAGCACAAAACATGGTACACACATTATTGGGCACAGTCAACAGCACAAAGGTCAAGAAGGTAGAGACACCAATACATCACGCAAAGCAGCCACAACTGTCAGTAAGAGTGTCCATGATTTAGTCTTTGAATGAAGAGATTGAGATAATCTGTCCAGTTTGAGTGTTATTTGCAGCTCGTTCCAGTCACTAGCTGCAGCGAACTGAAAAGAGAAGCGACCCATGGATGTGTGTGCTTTGGAGACCTTTAACAGAATGTGACTGGCAGAACGGGTGTTGTATGTGGAGGATGAGGGCTGCAGTAGATATCTCAGATAGGGGCGAGTGAGGCCTAAGAGGGTTTAATAAATAAGCAGCAACCAATGGGTCTTGCGACAGGTATACAGAGATGACGAGTTTACAGAGGAGTTTAGAGTGCAGTGATGTGTCCTATAAGGAGCATTGGTGGCAAATCTGATGGCCGAATGGTAAAGAACATCTAGCCTCTCGAGAGCACCCTTACCTGCCAATCTATAAATTATGTCTCCGTAATCTAGCGTGGGTAGGATGGTCATCTGAATCAGGGTTAGTTTGGCAGCTGGGGTGAAAGACGAGTGATTACAATAGAGGAAACCAAGTCTAGATTTAACTTTAGCCTGCAGCTTTGATATGTGCTGAGAGAAGGACAGTGCACCACCTAGCCATACTCCCAAGCCATACCCCCAAGCCATAAGACTCCTGAACAGGTAACCAAATGGTTACCCGGACTATTTGCATTGTGTGCCCCCCCCAACCCCTCTTTTAACGCTACTGCTACTCTCTGTTCATCATATATGCATAGTCACTTTAACCATACCTACACCTATACCGGTGTCTGTATATAGCCTTGCTACTGTTATTTTTCAAATATCTTTTTACTGTTGGTTTATTTCTTTTTCTTAACTACACACACACACCCACCCACCCACACACACACACACACACACACACACACACACACACACACACACACACACACACACACACACACACACACACACACACACACACACACACACACACACACACACACACACACACACACACACACACACACACAAACACACACATACCTTTTTTTTTGCACTATTGGTTAGAGCCTGTAAGTAAGCATTTCACTGTAAGGTGTAAACCTGTTGTATTCGGCGCACGTGACAAATAAACTTTGATTTGATTTGAAGTACTTGTATGAGGTGACTACCTCAAGCTCTAAACCCTCAGAGGTAGTAATAACACCTGTGGGAAGAGGTGCATTCTTCTTACCAATCCACATGACCTTTGTTTGGAGGTGTTCAGGACAAGATTAAGGGTAGAGAAAGTTTGTTGGACACTAAGAAAGCTTTGTTGTAGAGCATTTATCACAAAATCCAGGGAGGGGCCACCTGAGTATTAGACTGTATTATCTGCATGTAAATGGAGGAGAGAGCTTCCTACTGCCTGAGCTATGTTGTTGACGTTCATTGAGAAGAGCGTGGGGCATAGGATCGAGCCTTGGGGTACTTCCTTGGTGACAGGCAATGAGACAGCCGATGTTCTGACTTTATACACTGCACTCTTTGAGAGAGGTAGTTCGCAAACCAGGCCAAAGGCACCTCAGAGATACCAATACTCCTTAGCCGGCCCACAAGAATGAAATGGTCTACCGTATCAAAAGCTTTGGCCAAGTCAATAAAAATAGCAGCACAATATTGCTTAGAATCAAGGACAATGTTGACATCATTGAGGACCTTTAAGGTTACAGTGACACACCCATAACCTCAGCGGAAACCAGATTGCAAACCCGAGAGAATACTAGAGACATCAAGAAAGCCAGTCAGTTGATTATTGACAAGTTTTTCCAACAATTTTGATAAACGGGGCAAAATAGAAATAGGCCTATAAAAATTAGTATCAGCTTAATCTCCCCCGTTAAATAAAGGACAAACTGTGGCTGCCATCAGAGCAGTGGGAACCTCCCCAGAAAGGAGAGACAGGTTAAAAAGGTCAGAAATAGGCTTGGCGATGATAGGGGCAGCAACCTTAAAGAAGAAAGGGTCTAAACCATCCGACCCAGATGTTTTTTGGGGGTAAAGTTTAAGGAGCTCCTTTAGGAACTCCGACTCAGTGACTGCCTGCAGGGAGAAACTTTGTAGTGGGACAGGGGAAAAAGAGGGAGGAGCATCGGGGATAGTTGCATTAGAAGGGGTGGGAGATGAGGAAATGTTGGACGGGCAAGGAGGCATGGCTGAGTCAAAAAGGAACCCTGAGCTAGTACGCTTACTTACTTTATCGTGTTCTTCTTATTATATCTTGTGTGTTTTTGTTCTACCTTATTCTTTTTTGTGTTATATTGTAATTGATTACTGCATTGTTTGGGTTAAAGCTAGCGAAAAAGGAATTTCACTGTACTTGTGCATGTGACATTAAAACTTGAAACTTGGTTTGTTTTGCAACTTTGCTCTTACTGGGTGAGTTTGTTTTGCATTGCCCTGTCCCCCGGATGGGTGGAGATTTCCCTTAAGGACCAATGAAATTGTCTTAAATGTGCAACTCCACACATTCAAGGCACTGGACCATGTTAAACAAACTGGCCCATTCTCTCTGACCCCTAAGCTCTCACGCATGACCTCTCATTGGCCCAGGGCCTCCTGTCTAACACTGATCACAGTCTCTCTGATATGAAGTTACTCCAGTAGGCAGGTTTATGGGGCTTACAGCCTCTCCACTCCTCATATGAGTAGAGTATTAGTTCTTCAAATAGTATCGGTAGGGAGCCAATCGCCTAAGGAGTTGGACCTATAATCGAAAGCTGGCTGCTTCGAATCCCAGGCCAGGCACTAGAAAAAAGGAGGGAATTGATCTGGCAAATGGAGGGCTGCTGGGTTCACATCCTAAAGACATCCCCCTACTGTTTGGCCCTTGAGCAAGGCCATTACCAACGCAACCACTGCAGCTTGACCAAGTGCTCGCCTCAACTGAGAGTGATGTGTGCTGTTATGACTTACTGACACTGACATGGAGTGCTCCATGTTCCTGCTGGTAACAGACCTTAACCTGGATGCAGGGAAATGTCCTGCCTATGGTCTCCACCAGGCTCCTTGGAAATCAGCTGACAAATCTGCATGAATGAACAAAACGAAAATTCTACCTGTATTTCGACATTTGTTGTCAAGACAGCCACAGCTTTTTTTTTATTCAGGAGTGTACAGGTTTTTGTTCCAGGACTTTAATAACACTCCACTCAACTAATTGTGGTCTAAATTGAAGACCACAATTAGTTGAGTGAGATGTGTGTGTTAGGCAGGAATAAATCAAATCAAGCTTTATTTATACAGCACATTTCAGGCATAGAATGAAATACAATGAAAAGAAAAGGTGAAATATTTACTACACAACAAACATAAGATACAAATTTAAAGAATGACTAACTGAACAACTAAAAAGCACCCTAAGGAAAAACAACGCTAAAAAATGTGTGTTTTAAGATCTCTTTTAAATATGTCCACAGTTTCGTCAACCGTCATGCTCTCTGGCAGACTATTCCAGAAGATGAGGCCTCAATAACTAAAGGCTGCCTCTCGATGCCTCTTGGTCCTAGGCTTTGGGACAGTTAAAGGCCTTTTTAACAGAGGACCTGAGGGACCTACAGTACTGGGTATTCAGACCCCTTGACTTTTTCCACATTTGGTTACGTTACAGCCTTATTCTAAAATGTATTGAATAGTTTTTTTCCTCATCAATATACACACAATACCCCATAATAACAAAGCAAAAACAAGTTTTTAGACATGTCCAATCAATTGAATTTACCACAGGTGGTCTCCAGTCAAGTTGTAGAAACATCTCAAGAATGATCAATGGAAATCGTATGCACCGGAGCTGAATTTAGATTCTCATAGCAGGTCTGAATACTTATGTAAATAAGGTTCTTTTTTATTCATTTGCCCCCCAAAAAACAGTTTTCACTTTGTCATGACAAGGTATTGTGAATACATCGATGATAAAAAAATGTATATTTTAAAACATGGCTGTAATGTAACAAAACGTGGAAAAATGTCAAAGGGTCTGAATACTTTCTGAATGCACTCTATCACCCTCACCCCTGACAAAGGACCCTTGAAAAAATGTAATTATTCTGTAGTGTATGCTGGTCCATTATGGTCTGGCTAGATTGTCTGCAAAACTATGCCAATCATTGTTTCCCAAAATGCTTTATTACAGTTAGATTTTTAGAATTGTTTCTTTCAATATCTGTGTTTTTGCATTTAATTTATCTTGTACTACGAAAAAATAAATAGCATACATTTTCCTAAATTAATCCAATCTGTTAGTTGGATTTATTGCACCCGTTACTGAAATGATTGTTTAAGTAGAGATGCTTTACTGTAGGTCAGCGGTTCCCAAAATAGGGGTCGTGACCCTATTGGGGGTCTCCTGGTATGAAAATGTTTTCATGGGAGCGTTTCCAAAATCACAAAAAAATGTATAGTGCCAGTCAAAAGTTTGGACACACCCACTCATTCAAGGGTTTTTCTATATTTTTACTGTTTCAGCCTCAGGAGAGAACGGCTGTAGGAAATGCTGTACCAGGACCAGGAACTTAATCATGAGCCCAGGTCATCGCATCACCCAGGTCATCGCATGATGTTGCATGTACTTTGGCATGTGGACATTACATTTGATTCAGTTAATCTTTATTTCTTCAAGGTAGTTAACTCTGTAGATGTTTTCCAGGGAGTCCTGGGGTTAATAAAAACATAAAACATAAAGAAATTTACAGTATATCAGGTGTGTGTAGAACTGTCCTCTCTACTTCCCCTTCCATCTGGGGTGTGTTTGTGTGTAGAACTGTCCCCTCTACTTCCCCTTCTATCTGTGGTGTGTTTGTGTGTGTAGAACAGTCCCCTCTACTTCCCCTTCTATCTGGGGTGTGTTTGTGTGTGTAGAACTGTCCCCTCTACTACCCCTTCTATCTGTGGTGTGTTTGTGTGTGTAGAACTGTCCCCTCTACTTCCCCTTCTATCTGGGGTGTGTTTGTGTGTGTAGAACTGTCCCCTCTACTTCCCCTTCTATCTGGGGTGTGTTTGTGTGTAGAACTGTCCACTCTACTTCCCCTTCGATCTGGGGTGTGTTTGTGTGTAGAACTGTCCCCTCTACTTCCCCTTCTATCTGGGGTGTGTTTGTGTGTGTAGAACTGTCCGCTCTACTTCCCCTTCTATCTGGGGTGTGTTTGTGTGTAGAACTGTCCCCTCTACTTCCCCTTCTATCTGGGGTGTGTTTGTGTGTAGAACTGTCCCCTCTACTTCCCCTTCTATCTGTGGTGTGTTTGTGTGTAGAACTGCCCCCTCTACTCCCCCTTCTATCTGGGGTGTGTTTGTGTGTAGAACTGTCCCCTCTCCTCCCCCTTCTATCTGGGGTGTGTTTGTGTGTAGAACTGTCCCCTCTACTTCCCCTTCTATCTGTGGTGTGTTTGTGTGTAGAACTGCCCCCTCTACTCCCCCTTCTATCTGGGGTGTGTTTGTGTGTAGAACTGTCCCCTCTACTTCCCCTTCTATCTGTGGTGTGTTTGTGTGTAGAACTGTCCCCTCTACTTCCCCTTCTATCTGTGGTGTGTTTGTGTGTGTCGAACTGTCCCCTCTACTTCCCCTTCTATCTGTGGTGTGTTTGTTTATGTAGAACTGTCCCCTCTACTTCCCCTTCTATCTGTGGTGTGTTTGTGTGTAGAACTGCCCCCTCTACTTCCCCTTCTATCTGGGGTGTGTTTGTGTGTAGAACTGTCCCCTCTACTTCCCCTTCTATCTGGGGTGTGTTTGTTTATGTAGAACTGTCCCCTCTACCTCCCCTTCTATCTGTGGTGTGTTTGTGTGTGTAGAACTGTCCCCTCTACTTCCCCTTCTATCTGGGGTGTGTTTGTGTGTGTAGAACTGTCCCCTCTACTTCCCCTTCTATCTGGGGTGTGTTTGTGTGTAGAACTGTCCCCTCTACTTCCCCTTCTATCTGGGGTGTGTTTGTGTGTAGAACTGTCCCCTCTACTTCCCCTTCTATCTGGGGTGTGTTTGTGTGTGTAGAACTGTCCGCTCTACTTCCCCTTCTATCTGTGGTGTGTTTGTGTGTAGAACTGTCCCCTCTACTTCCCCTTCTATCTGTGGTGTGTTTGTGTGTAGAACTGTCCCCTCTACTTCCCATTCTATCTGTGGTGTGTTTGTGTGTAGAACTGCCCCCTCTACTCCCCCTTCTATCTGGGGTGTGTTTGTGTGTAGAACTGTCCCCTCTACTTCCCCTTCTATCTGGGGTGTGTTTGTGTGTAGAACTGTCCCCTCTACTTCCCCTTCTATCTGTGGTGTGTTTGTGTGTAGAACTGCCCCCTCTACTCCCCCTTCTATCTGGGGTGTGTTTGTGTGTAGAACTGTCCCCTCTACTTCCCCTTCTATCTGTGGTGTGTTTGTGTGTAGAACTGTCCCCTCTACTTCCCCTTCTATCTGTGGTGTGTTTGTGTGTGTAGAACTGTCCCCTCTACTTCCCCTTCTATCTGTGGTGTGTTTGTTTATGTAGAACTGTCCCCTCTACTTCCCCTTCTATCTGTGGTGTGTTTGTGTGTAGAACTGCCCCCTCTACTTCCCCTTCTATCTGGGGTGTGTTTGTGTGTAGAACTGTCACCTCTACTTCCCCTTCTATCTGGGGTGTGTTTGTTTATGTAGAACTGTCCCCTCTACTTCCCCTTCTATCTGGGGTGTGTTTGTGTGTAGAACTGTCACCTCTACTTCCCCTTCTATCTGGGGTGTGTTTGTTTATGTAGAACTGTCCCCTCTACTTCCCCTTCTATCTGTGGTGTGTTTGTGTGTGTAGAACTGTCCCCTCTACTTCCCCTTCTATCTGTGGTGTGTTTGTGTGTAGAACTGTCCCCTCTACTTCCCCTTCTATCTGGGGTGTGTTTGTGTGAAGAAGTGACCCCTCTACTTCCCCTACTATCTGGGGTGTGTTTGTGTGTAGAACTGTCCCCTCTACTTCCCCTTCTATCTGGGGTGTGTTTGTGTGTAGAACTGTCCCCTCTACCTCCCCTTCTATCTGGCGTGTGTTTGTGTGGGTAGAACTGTCCCCTCTACTTCCCCTTCTATCTGTGGTGTGTTTGTGTGTGTAGAACTGTCCCCTCTACTTCCCCTTCTATCTGTGGTGTGTTTGTGTGTGTAGAACTGTCCCCTCTACTTCCCCTTCTATCTGTGGTGTGTTTGTGTGTGTATAACTGTCCCCTCTACCCCCCCTTCTATCTGTGGTGTGTTTGTGTGTGTAGAACTGTCCCCTCTACCATCCCTTCTATCTGGGGTGTGTTTGTGTGTAGAACTGTCACCTCTACTTCCCCTTCTATCTGGGGTGTGTTTGTTTATGTAGAACTGTCCCCTCTACTTCCCCTTCTATCTGTGGTGTGTTTGTGTGTGTAGAACTGTCCCCTCTACTTCCCCTTCTATCTGTGGTGTGTTTGTGTGTAGAACTGTCCCCTCTACTTCCCCTTCTATCTGGGGTGTGTTTGTGTGAAGAAGTGACCCTTCTACTTCCCCTACTATCTGGGGTGTGTTTGTGTGTAGAACTGTCCCCTCTACTTCCCCTTCTATCTGGGGTGTGTTTGTGTGTAGAACTGTCCCCTCTACCTCCCCTTCTATCTGGCGTGTGTTTGTGTGGGTAGAACTGTCCCCTCTACTTCCCCTTCTATCTGTGGTGTGTTTGTGTGTGTAGAACTGTCCCCTCTACTTCCCCTTCTATCTGTGGTGTGTTTGTGTGTGTAGAACTGTCCCCTCTACTTCCCCTTCTATCTGTGGTGTGTTTGTGTGTGTAGAACTGTCCCCTCTACCTCCCCTTCTATCTGGGGTGTGTTTGTGTGTAGAACTGTCCCCTCTACCCCCCCCCCTTCTATCTGTGGTGTGTTTGTGTGTGTAGAACTGTCCCCTCTACCATCCCTTCTATCTGGGGTGTGTTTGTGTGTAGAACTGTCCCCTCTACTTCCCCTTCTATCTGGGGTGTGTTTGTGTGTAGAACTGTCCCCTCTACTTCCCCTTCTATCTGGGGTGTTTGTGTGTAGAACTGTCCCCTCTACCTCCCCTTCTATCTGTGGTGTGTTTGTGTGTGTAGAACTGTCCCCTCTACTTCCCCTTCTATCTGGGGTGTGTTTGTGTGTGTAGAACTGTCCCCTCTACCTCCCCTTCTATTTGGGGTGTGTTTGTGTGTAGAACTGTCCCCTCTACCTCCCCTTCTATCTGTGGTGTGTTTGTGTGTGTAGAACTGTCCCCTCTACCTCACCTTCTATCTGGGGTGTGTTTGTGTGTAGAACTGTCCCCTCTACTTCCCCTTCTATCTGGGGTGTGTTTGTGTGTAGAACTGTCCCCTCTACCTCCCCTTCTATCTGTGGTGTGTTTGTGTGTGTAGAACTGTCCCCTCTACCTCACCTTCTATCTGGGGTGTGTTTGTGTGTAGAACTGTCCCCTCTACCTCCCCTTCTATCTGGGGTGTGTTTGTGTGTAGAACTGTCCCCTCTACCTCCCCTTCTATCTGGGGTGTGTTTGTGTGTAGAACTGTCCCCTCTACTTCCCCTTCTATCTGTGGTGTGTTTGTGTGTGTAGAACTGTCCCCTCTACCTCCCCTTCTATCTGGGGTGTGTTTGTGTGTAGAACTGTCCCCTCTACTTCCCCTTCTATCTGGGGTGTGTTTGTGTGTAGAACTGTCCCCTCTACCTCCCCTTCTATCTGAGATTTGTTTGTGTGTGTAGAACTGTCCCCTCTACTTCCCCTTCTATCTGGGGTGTGTTTGTGTGTAGAACTGTCCCCTCTATTTCCCCTTCTATCTGTGGTGTGTTTGTGTGTGTAGAACTGTCCCCTCTACTTCCCCTTCTATCTGGGGTGTGTTTGTGTGTGTAGAACTGTCCCCTCTTCTTCCCCTTCTATCTGGGGTGTGTTTGTGTGTAGAACTGTCCCCTCTATTTCCCCTTCTATCTGTGGTGTGTTTGTGTGTGTAGAACTGTCCCCTCTACTTCCCCTTCTATCTGGGGTGTGTTTGTGTGTGTAGAACTGTCCCCTCTACTTCCCCTTCTATCTGGGGTGTGTTTGTGTGTGTAGAACTGTCCCCTCTACTTCCCCTTCTATCTGGGGTGTGTTTGTGTGTAGAACTGTCCCCTCTACCTCCCCTTCTATCTGGGGTGTGTTTGTGTGTAGAACTGTCCCCTCTACTTCCCCTTCTATCTGGGGTGTGTTTGTGTGTAGAACTGTCCCCTCTACTTCCCCTTCTATCTGTGGTGTGTTTGTGTGTGTAGAACTGTCCCCTCTACTTCCCCTTCTATCTGGGGTGTGTTTGTCTGTAGAACTGTCCCCTCTACTTCCCCTTCTATCTGGGGTGTGTTTTTGTGTGTAGAACTGTCCCCTCTACCTCACCTTCTATCTGGGGTGTGTTTGTGTGTAGAACTGTCCCCTCTACTTCCCCTTCTATCTGGGGTGTGTTTGTGTGTAGAACTGTCCCCTCTACCTCCCCTTCTATCTGTGGTGTGTTTGTGTGTGTAGAACTGTCCCCTCTACTTCCCCTTCTATCTTTGGTGTGTTTGTTTATGTAGAACTGTCCCCTCTACTTCCCCTTCTATCTGTGGTGTGTTTGTGTGTAGAACTGCCCCCTCTACCTTCCCTTCTATCTGGGGTGTGTTTGTGTGTAGAACTGTCCCCTCTACTTCCCCTTCTATCTGGGGTGTGTTTGTTTATGTAGAACTGTCCCCTCTACTTCCCCTTCTATCTGTGGTGTGTTTGTGTGTGTAGAACTGTCCCCTCTACTCCCCCTTCTATCTGTGGTGTGTTTGTGTGTAGAACTGTCACCTCTACTTCCCCTTCTATCTGGGGTGTGTTTGTGTGAAGAAGTGACCCCTCTACTTCCCCTACTATCTGGGGTGTGTTTGTGTGTAGAACTGTCCCCTCTACCTCCCCTTCTATCTGGGGTGTGTTTGTGTGTAGAACTGTCCCCTCTACCTCCCCTTCTATCTGGGGTGTGTTTGTGTGGGTAGAACTGTCCCCTCTACTTCCCCTTCTATCTGTGGTGTGTTTGTGTGTGTAGAACTGTCCCCTCTACTTCCCCTTCTATCTGTGGTGTGTTTGTGTGTGTAGAACTGTCCCCTCTACTTCCCCTTCTATCTGTGGTGTGTTTGTGTGTGTAGAACTGTCCCCTCTACCTCCCCTTCTATCTGGGGTGTGTTTGTGTGTAGAACTGTCCCCTCTACCCCCCCTTCTATCTGTGGTGTGTTTGTGTGTGTAGAACTGTCCCCTCTACCATCCCTTCTATCTGGGGTGTGTTTGTGTGTAGAACTGTCCCCTCTACTTCCCCTTCTATCTGGGGTGTGTTTGTGTGTAGAACTGTCCCCTCTACTTCCCCTTCTATCTGGGGTGTTTGTGTGTAGAACTGTCCCCTCTACTTCCCCTTCTAGCTGTGGTGTGTTTGTGTGTGTAGAACTGTCCCCTCTACTTCCCCTTCTATCTGGGGTGTGTTTGTGTGTGTAGAACTGTCCCCTCTACCTCCCCTTCTATTTGGGGTGTGTTTGTGTGTAGAACTGTCCCCTCTACCTCCCCTTCTATCTGTGGTGTGTTTGTGTGTGTAGAACTGTCCCCTCTACCTCACCTTCTATCTGGGGTGTGTTTGTGTGTAGAACTGTCCCCTCTACTTCCCCTTCTATCCGGGGTGTGTTTGTGTGTAGAACTGTCCCCTCTACCTCCCCTTCTATCTGGGGTGTGTTTGTGTGTAGAACTGTCCCCTCTATTTCCCCTTCTATCTGTGGTGTGTTTGTGTGTGTAGAACTGTCCCCTCTACTTCCCCTTCTATCTGGGGTGTGTTTGTGTGTAGAACTGTCCCCTCTGCCTCACCTTCTATCTGGGGTGTGTTTGTGTGTAGAACTGTCCCCTCTACTTCCCCTTCTATCCGGGGTGTGTTTGTGTGTAGAACTGTCCCCTCTACCTCCCCTTCTATCTGGGGTGTGTTTGTGTGTAGAACTGTCCCCTCTATTTCCCCTTCTATCTGTGGTGTGTTTGTGTGTGTAGAACTGTCCCCTCTACTTCCCCTTCTATCTGGGGTGTGTTTGTGTGTAGAACTGTCCCCTCTACTTCCCCTTCTATCTGGGGTGTGTTTGTGTGTGTAGAACTGTCCCCTCTACTTCCCCTTCTATCTGGGATGTGTTTGTGTGTGTAGAACTGTCCCCTCTACTTCCCCTTGTATCTGGGGTGTGTTTGTGTGTAGAACTGTCCCCTCTATTTCCCCTTCTATCTGTGGTGTGTTTGTGTGTGTAGAACTGTCACCTCTACTTCCCCTTCTATCTGGGGTGTGTTTGTGTGTGTAGAACTGTCCCCTCTACTTCCCCTTCTATCTGGGGTGTGTTTGTGTGTGTAGAACTGTCCCCTCTACCTCCCCTTCTATTTGGGGTGTGTTTGTGTGTAGAACTGTCCCCTCTACCTCCCCTTCTATCTGTGGTGTGTTTGTGTGTGTAGAACTGTCCCCTCTACCTCACCTTCTATCTGGGGTGTGTTTGTGTGTAGAACTGTCCCCTCTACTTCCCCTTCTATCTGGGGTGTGTTTGTGTGTAGAACTGTCCCTTCTACCTCCCCTTCTATCTGGGGTGTGTTTGTGTGTAGAACTGTCCCCTCTATTTCCCCTTCTATCTGTGGTGTGTTTGTGTGTGTAGAACTGTCCCCTCTACCTCCCCTTCTATCTGGGGTGTGTTTGTGTGTAGAACTGTCCCCTCTACTTCCCCTTCTATCTGGGGTGTGTTTGTGTGTGTAGAACTGTCCCCTCTACTTCCCCTTCTATCTGGGATGTGTTTGTGTGTGTAGAACTGTCCCCTCTACTTCCCCTTCTATCTGGGGTGTGTTTGTGTGTAGAACTGTCCCCTCTATTTCCCCTTCTATCTGTGGTGTGTTTGTGTGTGTAGAACTGTCACCTCTACTTCCCCTTCTATCTGGGGTGTGTTTGTGTGTGTAGAACTGTCCCCTCTACTTCCCCTTCTATCTGGGGTGTGTTTGTGTGTAGAACTGTCCCCTCTATTTCCCCTTCTATCTGTGGTGTGTTTGTGTGTGTAGAACTGTCCCCTCTACTTCCCCTTCTATCTGGGGTGTGTTTGTGTGTGTAGAACTGTCCCCTCTACTTCCCCTTCTATCTGGGGTGTGTTTGTGTGTGTAGAACTGTCCCCTCTACTTCCCCTTCTATCTGGGGTGTGTTTGTGTGTAGAACTGTCCCCTCTACCTCCCCTTCTATCTGGGGTGTGTTTGTGTGTAGAACTGTCCCCTCTACTTCCCCTTCTATCTGGGGTGTGTTTGTGTGTAGAACTGTCCCCTCTACTTCCCCTTCTATCTGTGGTGTGTTTGTGTGTGTAGAACTGTCCCCTCTACTTCCCCTTCTATCTGGGGTGTGTTTGTCTGTAGAACTGTCCCCTCTACTTCCCCTTCTATCTGGGGTGTGTTTTTGTGTGTAGAACTGTCCCCTCTACCTCACCTTCTATCTGGGGTGTGTTTGTGTGTAGAACTGTCCCCTCTACTTCCCCTTCTATCTGGGGTGTGTTTGTGTGTAGAACTGTCCCCTCTACCTCCCCTTCTATCTGTGGTGTGTTTGTGTGTGTAGAACTGTCCCCTCTACTTCCCCTTCTATCTTTGGTGTGTTTGTTTATGTAGAACTGTCCCCTCTACTTCCCCTTCTATCTGTGGTGTGTTTGTGTGTAGAACTGCCCCCTCTAACTTCCCTTCTATCTGGGGTGTGTTTGTGTGTAGAACTGTCCCCTCTACTTCCCCTTCTATCTGGGGTGTGTTTGTTTATGTAGAACTGTCCCCTCTACTTCCCCTTCTATCTGTGGTGTGTTTGTGTCTGTAGAACTGTCCCCTCTACTCCCCCTTCTATCTGTGGTGTGTTTGTGTGTAGAACTGTCCCCTCTACTTCCCCTTCTATCTGGGGTGTGTTTGTGTGAAGAAGTGACCCCTCTACTTCCCCTACTATCTGGGGTGTGTTTGTGTGTAGAACTCTCCCCTCTACCACCCCTTCTATCTGGGGTGTGTTTGTGTGTAGAACTGTCCCCTCTACCTCCCCTTCTATCTGGGGTGTGTTTGTGTGGGTAGAACTGTCCCCTCTACTTCCCCTTCTATCTGTGGTGTGTTTGTGTGTGTAGAACTGTCCCCTCTACTTCCCCTTCTATCTGTGGTGTGTTTGTGTGTGTAGAACTGTCCCCTCTACTTCCCCTTCTATCTGTGGTGTGTTTGTGTGTGTAGAACTGTCCCCTCTACCTCCCCTTCTATCTGGGGTGTGTTTGTGTGTAGAACTGTCCCCTCTACCCCCCCTTCTATCTGTGGTGTGTTTGTGTGTGTAGAACTGTCCCCTCTACCATCCCTTCTATCTGGGGTGTGTTTGTGTGTAGAACTGTCCCCTCTACTTCCCCTTCTATCTGGGGTGTGTTTGTGTGTAGAACTGTCCCCTCTACTTCCCCTTCTATCTGGGGTGTTTGTGTGTAGAACTGTCCCCTCTACTTCCCCTTCTATCTGTGGTGTGTTTGTGTGTGTAGAACTGTCCCCTCTACTTCCCCTTCTATCTGGGGTGTGTTTGTGTGTGTAGAACTGTCCCCTCTACCTCCCCTTCTATTTTGGGTGTGTTTGTGTGTAGAACTGTCCCCTCTACCTCCCCTTCTATCTGTGGTGTGTTTGTGTGTGTGGAACTGTCCCCTCTACCTCACCTTCTATCTGGGGTGTGTTTGTGTGTAGAACTGTCCCCTCTACTTCCCCTTCTATCCGGGGTGTGTTTGTGTGTAGAACTGTCCCCTCTACCTCCCCTTCTATCTGGGGTGTGTTTGTGTGTGTCGAACTGTCCCCTCTACTTCCCCTTCTATCTGGGGTGTCTTTGTGTGTAGAACTGTCCCCTCTACCTCCCCTTCTATCTGGGGTGTGTTTGTGTGTAGAACTGTCCCCTCTACTTCCCCTTCTATCTGGGGTGTGTTTGTGTGTGTAGAACTGTCCCCTCTACTTCCCCTTCTATCTGGGATGTGTTTGTGTGTGTAGAACTGTCCCCTCTACTTCCCCTTGTATCTGGGGTGTGTTTGTGTGTAGAACTGTCCCCTCTATTTCCCCTTCTATCTGTGGTGTGTTTGTGTGTGTAGAACTGTCACCTCTACTTCCCCTTCTATCTGGGGTGTGTTTGTGTGTGTAGAACTGTCCCCTCTACTTCCCCTTCTATCTGGGGTGTGTTTGTGTGTAGAACTTTCCCCTCTATTTCCCCTTCTATCTGTGGTGTGTTTGTGTCTGTAGAACTGTCCCCTCTACTTCCCCTTCTATCTGGGGTGTGTTTGTGTGTGTAGAACTGTCCCCTCTACTTCCCCTTCTATCTGGGGTGTGTTTGTGTGTGTAGAACTGTCCCCTCTACTTCCCCTTCTATCTGGGGTGTGTTTGTTTGTAGAACTGTCCCCTCTACCTCCCCTTCTATCTGGGGTGTGTTTGTGTGTAGAACTGTCCCCTCTACTTCCCCTTCTATCTGGGGTGTGTTTGTGTGTAGAACTGTCCCCTCTACTTCCCCTTCTATCTGTGGTGTGTTTGTGTGTGTAGAACTGTCCCCTCTACCTCCCCTTCTATCTGTGGTGTGTTTGTGTGTGTAGAACTGTCCCCTCTACTTCCCCTTCTATCTGTGGTGTGTTTGTGTGTAGAACTGTCCCCTCTACTTCCCCTTCTATCTGGGGTGTCTTTGTGTGTAGAACTGTCCCCTCTACCCCCCCTTCTATCTGTGGTGTGTTTGTGTGTGTAGAACTGTCCCCTCTACCATCCCTTCTATCTGGGGTGTGTTTGTGTGTAGAACTGTCCCCTCTACTTCCCCTTCTATCTGGGGTGTGTTTGTGTGTAGAACTGTCCCCTCTACTTCCCCTTCTATCTGGGGTGTTTGTGTGTAGAACTGTCCCCTCTACCTCCCCTTCTATCTGTGGTGTGTTTGTGTGTGTAGAACTGTCCCCTCTACTTCCCCTTCTATCTGGGGTGTGTTTGTGTGTGTAGAACTGTCCCCTCTACCTCCCCTTCTATTTGGGGTGTGTTTGTGTGTAGAACTGTCCCCTCTACCTCCCCTTCTATCTGTGGTGTGTTTGTGTGTGTAGAACTGTCCCCTCTACCTCACCTTCTATCTGGGGTGTGTTTGTGTGTAGAACTGTCCCCTCTACTTCCCCTTCTATCTGGGGTGTGTTTGTGTGTAGAACTGTCCCCTCTACCTCCCCTTCTATCTGGGGTGTGTTTGTGTGTAGAACTGTCCCCTCTATTTCTCCTTCTATCTGTGGTGTGTTTGTGTGTGTAGAACTGTCCCCTCTACCTCCCCTTCTATCTGGGGTGTGTTTGTGTGTAGAACTGTCCCCTCTACTTCCCCTTCTATCTGGGGTGTGTTTGTGTGTGTAGAACTGTCCCCTCTACTTCCCCTTCTATCTGGGGTGTGTTTGTGTGTGTAGAACTGTCCCCTCTACCTCCCCTTCTATTTGGGGTGTGTTTGTGTGTAGAACTGTCCCCTCTACCTCCCCTTCTATCTGTGGTGTGTTTGTGTGTGTAGAACTATCCCCTCTACCTCACCTTCTATCTGGGGTGTGTTTGTGTGTAGAACTGTCCCCTCTACTTCCCCTTCTATCTGGGGTGTGTTTGTGTGTAGAACTGTCCCCTCTACCTCCCCTTCTATCTGGGGTGTGTTTGTGTGTAGAACTGTCCCCTCTATTTCCCCTTCTATCTGTGGTGTGTTTGTGTGTGTAGAACTGTCCCCTCTACCTCCCCTTCTATCTGGGGTGTGTTTGTGTGTAGAACTGTCCCCTCTACTTCCCCTTCTATCTGGGGTGTGTTTGTGTGTGTAGAACTGTCCCC
Source organism: Salvelinus fontinalis (assembly GCF_029448725.1). Classification (NCBI taxonomy): domain Eukaryota; kingdom Metazoa; phylum Chordata; class Actinopteri; order Salmoniformes; family Salmonidae; genus Salvelinus; species Salvelinus fontinalis. The sequence continues at coordinate 78,814,185 of NC_074665.1, forward strand.
TCTACTTCCCCTTCTATCTGGGATGTGTTTGTGTGTGTAGAACTGTCCCCTCTACTTCCCCTTCTATCTGGGGTGTGTTTGTGTGTAGAACTGTCCCCTCTATTTTCCCTTCTATCTGTGGTGTGTTTGTGTGTGTAGAACTGTCACCTCTACTTCCCCTTCTATCTGGGGTGTGTTTGTGTGTGTAGAACTGTCCCCTCTACTTCCCCTTCTATCTGGGGTGTGTTTGTGTGTAGAACTGTCCCTCTATTTCCCCTTCTATCTGTGGTGTGTTTGTGTGTGTAGAACTGTCCCCTCTACTTCCCCTTCTATCTGGGGTGTGTTTGTGTGTGTAGAACTGTCCCCTCTACTTCCCCTTCTATCTGGGGTGTGTTTGTGTGTGTAGAACTGTCCCCTCTACTTCCCCTTCTATCTGGGGTGTGTTTGTGTGTAGAACTGTCCCCTCTACCTCCCCTTCTATCTGGGGTGTGTTTGTGTGTAGAACTGTCCCCTCTACTTCCCCTTCTATCTGGGGTGTGTTTGTGTGTAGAACTGTCCCCTCTACTTCCCCTTCTATCTGTGGTGTGTTTGTGTGTGTAGAACTGTCCCCTCTACTTCCCCTTCTATCTGGGGTGTGTTTGTCTGTAGAACTGTCCCCTCTACTTCCCTTTCTATCTGGGGTGTGTTTTTGTGTGTAGAACTGTCCCCTCTACTTCCCCTTCTATCTGGGGTGTGTTTTTGTGTGTGTAGAACTGTCCCCTCTACTTCCCCTTCTATCTGGGGTGTTTGTGTGTAGAACTGTCCCCTCTACCTCCCCTTCTATCTGTGGTGTGTTTGTGTGTAGAACTGTCCCCTCTACCTCCCCTTCTATTTGGGGTGTGTTTGTGTGTAGAACTGTCCCCTCTACCTCCCCTTCTATCTGTGGTGTGTTTGTGTGTGTAGAACTATCCCCTCTACCTCACCTTCTATCTGGGGTGTGTTTGTGTGTAGAACTGTCCCCTCTACTTCCCCTTCTATCTGGGGTGTGTTTGTGTGTAGAACTGTCCCCTCTACCTCCCCTTCTATCTGGGGTGTGTTTGTGTGTAGAACTGTCCCCTCTACTTCCCCTTCTATCTGTGGTGTGTTTGTGTGTGTAGAACTGTCCCCTCTACCTCCCCTTCTATCTGGGGTGTGTTTGTGTGTAGAACTGTCCCCTCTACTTCCCCTTCTATCTGGGGTGTGTTTGTGTGTGTAGAACTGTCCCCTCTACTTCCCCTTCTATCTGGGATGTGTTTGTGTGTGTAGAACTGTCCCCTCTACTTCCCCTTCTATCTGGGGTGTGTTTGTGTGTAGAACTGTCCCCTCTATTTCCCCTTCTATCTGTGGTGTGTTTGTGTGTGTAGAACTGTCACCTCTACTTCCCCTTCTATCTGGGGTGTGTTTGTGTGTGTAGAACTGTCCCCTCTACTTCCCCTTCTATCTGGGGTGTGTTTGTGTGTAGAACTGTCCCCTCTATTTCCCCTTCTATCTGTGGTGTGTTTGTGTGTGTAGAACTGTCCCCTCTACTTCCCCTTCTATCTGGGGTGTGTTTGTGTGTGTAGAACTGTCCCCTCTACTTCCCCTTCTATCTGGGGTGTGTTTGTGTGTGTAGAACTGTCCCCTCTACTTCCCCTTCTATCTGGGGTGTGTTTGTGTGTAGAACTGTCCCCTCTACCTCCCCTTCTATCTGGGGTGTGTTTGTGTGTAGAACTGTCCCCTCTACTTCCCCTTCTATCTGGGGTGTGTTTGTGTGTAGAACTGTCCCCTCTACTTCCCCTTCTATCTGTGGTGTGTTTGTGTGTGTAGAACTGTCCCCTCTACTTCCCCTTCTATCTGGGGTGTGTTTGTGTGTAGAACTGTCCCCTCTACTTCCCCTTCTATCTGGGGTGTGTTTTTGTGTGTAGAACTGTCCCCTCTACTTCCCCTTCTATCTGGGGTGTGTTTTTGTGTGTGTAGAACTGTCCCCTCTACTTCCCCTTCTATCTGGGGTGTTTGTGTGTAGAACTGTCCCCTCTACCTCCCCTTCTATCTGTGGTGTGTTTGTGTGTAGAACTGTCCCCTCTACTTCCCCTTCTATCTGGGGTGTGTTTGTGTGAAGAAGTGACCCCTCTACTTCCCCTACTATCTGGGGTGTGTTTGTGTGTAGAACTGTCCCCTCTACTTCCCCTTCTATCTGGGGTGTGTTTGTGTGTAGAACTGTCCCCTCTACCTCCCCTTCTATCTGGCGTGTGTTTGTGTGGGTAGAACTGTCCCCTCTACCTCCCCTTCTATCTGTGGTGTGTTTGTGTGTGTAGAACTGTCCCCTCTACTTCCCCTTCTATCTGTGGTGTGTTTGTGTGTGTAGAACTGTCCCCTCTACTTCCCCTTCTATCTGGGGTGTGTTTGTGTGTAGAACTGTCCCCTCTACTTCCCCTTCTATCTGGGATGTGTTTGTGTGTGTAGAACTGTCCCCTCTACTTCCCCTTCTATCTGGGGTGTGTTTGTGTGTAGAACTGTCCCCTCTATTTCCCCTTCTATCTGTGGTGTGTTTGTGTGTGTAGAACTGTCACCTCTACTTCCCCTTCTATCTGGGGTGTGTTTGTGTGTGTAGAACTGTCCCCTCTACTTCCCCTTCTATCTGGGGTGTGTTTGTGTGTAGAACTGTCCCCTCTATTTCCCCTTCTATCTGTGGTGTGTTTGTGTGTGTAGAACTGTCCCCTCTACTTCCCCTTCTATCTGGGGTGTGTTTGTGTGTGTAGAACTGTCCCCTCTACTTCCCCTTCTATCTGGGGTGTGTTGTGTGTGTAGAACTGTCCCCTCTACTTCCCCTTCTATCTGGGGTGTGTTTGTGTGTAGAACTGTCCCCTCTACCTCCCCTTCTATCTGGGGTGTGTTTGTGTGTAGAACTGTCCCCTCTACTTCCCCTTCTATCTGGGGTGTGTTTGTGTGTAGAACTGTCCCCTCTACTTCCCCTTCTATCTGTGGTGTGTTTGTGTGTGTAGAACTGTCCCCTCTACTTCCCCTTCTATCTGGGGTGTGTTTGTCTGTAGAACTGTCCCCTCTACTTCCCCTTCTATCTGGGGTGTGTTTTTGTGTGTAGAACTGTCCCCTCTACCTCACCTTCTATCTGGGGTGTGTTTGTGTGTAGAACTGTCCCCTCTACCTCCCCTTCTATCTGGGGTGTGTTTGTGTGTAGAACTGTCCCCTCTACCTCCCCTTCTATCTGTGGTGTGTTTGTGTGTGTAGAACTGTCCCCTCTACTTCCCCTTCTATCTTTGGTGTGTTTGTTTATGTAGAACTGTCCCCTCTACTTCCCCTTCTATCTGTGGTGTGTTTGTGTGTAGAACTGCCCCCTCTACCTTCCCTTCTATCTGGGGTGTGTTTGTGTGTAGAACTGTCCCCTCTACTTCCCCTTCTATCTGGGGTGTGTTTGTGTGAAGAAGTGACCCCTCTACTTCCCCTACTATCTGGGGTGTGTTTGTGTGTAGAACTGTCCCCTCTACCTCCCCTTCTATCTGGGGTGTGTTTGTGTGTAGAACTGTCCCCTCTACCTCCCCTTCTATCTGGGGTGTGTTTGTGTGGGTAGAACTGTCCCCTCTACTTCCCCTTCTATCTGTGGTGTGTTTGTGTGTGTAGAACTGTCCCCTCTACTTCCCCTTCTATCTGTGGTGTGTTTGTGTGTGTAGAACTGTCCCCTCTACTTCCCCTTCTATCTGTGGTGTGTTTGTGTGTGTAGAACTGTCCCCTCTACCTCCCCTTCTATCTGGGGTGTGTTTGTGTGTAGAACTGTCCCCTCTACCCCCCCTTCTATCTGTGGTGTGTTTGTGTGTGTAGAACTGTCCCCTCTACCATCCCTTCTATCTGGGGTGTGTTTGTGTGTAGAACTGTCCCCTCTACTTCCCCTTCTATCTGGGGTGTGTTTGTGTGTAGAACTGTCCCCTCTACTTCCCCTTCTATCTGGGGTGTTTGTGTGTAGAACTGTCCCCTCTACTTCCCCTTCTATCTGTGGTGTGTTTGTGTGTGTAGAACTGTCCCCTCTACTTCCCCTTCTATCTGGGGTGTGTTTGTGTGTGTAGAACTGTCCCCTCTACCTCCCCTTCTATTTGGGGTGTGTTTGTGTGTAGAACTGTCCCCTCTACCTCCCCTTCTATCTGTGGTGTGTTTGTGTGTGTAGAACTGTCCCCTCTACCTCACCTTCTATCTGGGGTGTGTTTGTGTGTAGAACTGTCCCCTCTACTTCCCCTTCTATCTGGGGTGTGTTTGTGTGTAGAACTGTCCCCTCTACCTCCCCTTCTATCTGGGGTGTGTTTGTGTGTGTAGAACTGTCCCCTCTACTTCCCCTTCTATCTGGGGTGTGTTTGTGTGTAGAACTGTCCCCTCTACTTCCCCTTCTATCTGGGGTGTGTTTGTGTGTAGAACTGTCCCCTCTACTTCCCCTTCTATCTGGGGTGTGTTTGTGTGTGTAGAACTGTCCCCTCTACTTCCCCTTCTATCTGGGATGTGTTTGTGTGTGTAGAACTGTCCCCTCTACTTCCCCTTCTATCTGGGGTGTGTTTGTGTGTAGAACTGTCCCCTCTATTTCCCCTTCTATCTGTGGTGTGTTTGTGTGTGTAGAACTGTCCCCTCTACTTCCCCTTCTATCTGGGGTGTGTTTGTGTGTGTAGAACTGTCCCCTCTACTTCCCCTTCTATCTGGGGTGTGTTTGTGTGTAGAACTGTCCCCTCTACTTCCCCTTCTATCTGTGGTGTGTTTGTGTCTGTAGAACTGTCCCCTCTACTTCCCCTTCTATCTGGGGTGTGTTTGTGTGTGTAGAACTGTCCCCTCTACTTCCCCTTCTATCTGGGGTGTGTTTGTGTGTGTAGAACTGTCCCCTCTACTTCCCCTTCTATCTGGGGTGTGTTTGTGTGTAGAACTGTCCCCTCTACCTCCCCTTCTATCTGGGGTGTGTTTGTGTGTAGAACTGTCCCCTCTACTTCCCCTTCTATCTGGGGTGTGTTTGTGTGTAGAACTGTCCCCTCTACTTCCCCTTCTATCTGTGGTGTGTTTGTGTGTGTAGAACTGTCCCCTCTACCTCCCCTTCTATCTGTGGTGTGTTTGTGTGTGTCGAACTGTCCCCTCTACTTCCCCTTCTATCTGGGGTGTCTTTGTGTGTAGAACTGTCCCCTCTACCCCCCCTTCTATCTGTGGTGTGTTTGTGTGTGTAGAACTGTCCCCTCTACCATCCCTTCTATCTGGGGTGTGTTTGTGTGTAGAACTGTCCCCTCTACTTCCCCTTCTATCTGGGGTGTGTTTGTGTGTAGAACTGTCCCCTCTACTTCCCCTTCTATCTGGGGTGTTTGTGTGTAGAACTGTCCCCTCTACCTCCCCTTCTATCTGTGGTGTGTTTGTGTGTGTAGAACTGTCCCCTCTACTTCCCCTTCTATCTGGGGTGTGTTTGTGTGTGTAGAACTGTCCCCTCTACCTCCCCTTCTATTTGGGGTGTGTTTGTGTGTAGAACTGTCCCCTCTACCTCCCCTTCTATCTGTGGTGTGTTTGTGTGTGTAGAACTGTCCCCTCTACCTCACCTTCTATCTGGGGTGTGTTTGTGTGTAGAACTGTCCCCTCTACTTCCCCTTCTATCTGGGGTGTGTTTGTGTGTAGAACTGTCCCCTCTACCTCCCCTTCTATCTGGGGTGTGTTTGTGTGTAGAACTGTCCCCTCTATTTCCCCTTCTATCTGTGGTGTGTTTGTGTGTGTAGAACTGTCCCCTCTACCTCCCCTTCTATCTGGGGTGTGTTTGTGTGTAGAACTGTCCCCTCTACTTCCCCTTCTATCTGGGGTGTGTTTGTGTGTGTAGAACTGTCCCCTCTACTTCCCCTTCTATCTGGGGTGTGTTTGTGTGTGTAGAACTGTCCCCTCTACCTCCCCTTCTATCTGGGGTGTGTTTGTGTGTAGAACTGTCCCCTCTACCTCCCCTTCTATCTGTGGTGTGTTTGTGTGTGTAGAACTGTCCCCTCTACCTCACCTTCTATCTGGGGTGTGTTTGTGTGTAGAACTGTCCCCTCTACTTCCCCTTCTATCTGGGGTGTGTTTGTGTGTAGAACTGTCCCCTCTACCTCCCCTTCTATCTGGGGTGTGTTTGTGTGTAGAACTGTCCCCTCTACTTCCCCTTCTATCTGTGGTGTGTTTGTGTGTGTAGAACTGTCCCCTCTACCTCCCCTTCTATCTGGGGTGTGTTTGTGTGTAGAACTGTCCCCTCTACTTCCCCTTCTATCTGGGGTGTGTTTGTGTGTGTAGAACTGTCCCCTCTACTTCCCCTTCTATCTGGGATGTGTTTGTGTGTGTAGAACTGTCCCCTCTACTTCCCCTTCTATCTGGGGTGTGTTTGTGTGTAGAACTGTCCCCTCTACTTCCCCTTCTATCTGTGGTGTGTTTGTGTGTGTAGAACTGTCCCCTCTACTTCCCCTTCTATCTGGGGTGTGTTTGTGTGTGTAGAACTGTCCCCTCTACTTCCCCTTCTATCTGGGGTGTGTTTGTGTGTAGAACTGTCCCCTCTACTTCCCCTTCTATCTGTGGTGTGTTTGTGTGTGTAGAACTGTCCCCTCTACTTCCCCTTCTATCTGGGGTGTGTTTGTGTGTGTAGAACTGTCCCCTCTACTTCCCCTTCTATCTGGGGTGTGTTTGTGTGTGTAGAACTGTCCCCTCTACTTCCCCTTCTATCTGGGGTGTGTTTGTGTGTAGAACTGTCCCCTCTACCTCCCCTTCTATCTGGGGTGTGTTTGTGTGTAGAACTGTCCCCTCTACTTCCCCTTCTATCTGGGGTGTGTTTGTGTGTAGAACTGTCCCCTCTACTTCCCCTTCTATCTGTGGTGTGTTTGTGTGTGTAGAACTGTCCCCTCTACTTCCCCTTCTATCTGGGGTGTGTTTGTGTGTAGAACTGTCCCCTCTACTTCCCCTTCTATCTGGGGTGTGTTTTGTGTGTAGAACTGTCCCCTCTACTTCCCCTTCTATCTGGGGTGTGTTTGTGTGTGTAGAACTGTCCCCTCTACTTCCCCTTCTATCTGGGGTGTGTTTGTGTGTAGAACTGTCCCCTCTACCTCCCCTTCTATCTGTGGTGTGTTTGTGTGTAGAACTGTCCCCTCTACTTCCCCTTCTATCTGGGGTGTGTTTGTGTGTAGAACTGTCCCCTCTACTTCCCCTTCTATCTGGGGTGTGTTTGTGTGTAGAACTGTCCCCTCTACTTCCCCTTCTATCTGGGGTGTGTTTGTGTGTAGAACTGTCCCCTCTACCTCCCCTTCTATCTGGCGTGTGTTTGTGTGGGTAGAACTGTCCCCTCTACCTCCCCTTCTATCTGTGGTGTGTTTGTGTGTGTAGAACTGTCCCCTCTACTTCCCCTTCTATCTGTGGTGTGTTTGTGTGTGTAGAACTGTCCCCTCTACTTCCCCTTCTATCTGGGGTGTGTTTGTGTGTAGAACTGTCCCCTCTACTTCCCCTTCTATCTGGGTGTGTTTGTGTGTGTAGAACTGTCCCCTCTACTTCCCCTTCTATCTGGGGTGTGTTTGTGTGTAGAACTGTCCCCTCTATTTCCCCTTCTATCTGTGGTGTGTTTGTGTGTGTAGAACTGTCCCCTCTACTTCCCCTTCTATCTGGGGTGTGTTTGTGTGTGTAGAACTGTCCCCTCTACTTCCCCTTCTATCTGGGGTGTGTTTGTGTGTAGAACTGTCCCCTCTACTTCCCCTTCTATCTGTGGTGTGTTTGTGTGTGTAGAACTGTCCCCTCTACTTCCCCTTCTATCTGGGGTGTGTTTGTGTGTGTAGAACTGTCCCCTCTACTTCCCCTTCTATCTGGGGTGTGTTGTGTGTGTAGAACTGTCCCCTCTACTTCCCCTTCTATCTGGGGTGTGTTTGTGTGTAGAACTGTCCCCTCTACTTCCCCTTCTATCTGGGGTGTGTTTGTGTGTAGAACTGTCCCCTCTACTTCCCCTTCTATCTGGGGTGTGTTTGTGTGTAGAACTGTCCCCTCTACTTCCCCTTCTATCTGGGGTGTGTTTGTGTGTGTAGAACTGTCCCCTCTACTTCCCCTTCTATCTGGGGTGTGTTTGTGTGTAGAACTGTCCCCTCTACCTCCCCTTCTATCTGTGGTGTGTTTGTGTGTGTAGAACTGTCCCCTCTACTTCCCCTTCTATCTGGGGTGTGTTTTTGTGTGTAGAACTGTCCCCTCTACCTCCCCTTCTATCTGGGGTGTGTTTGTGTGTAGAACTGTCCCCTCTACCTCCCCTTCTATCTGGGGTGTGTTTGTGTGTAGAACTGTCCCCTCTACCTCCCCTTCTATCTGTGGTGTGTTTGTGTGTGTAGAACTGTCCCCTCTACTTCCCCTTCTATCTGTGGTGTGTTTGTTGTGTAGAACTGTCCCCTCTACTTCCCCTTCTATCTGTGGTGTGTTTGTGTGTAGAACTGCCCCCTCTACCTTCCCCTTCTATCTGGGGTGTGTTTGTGTGTAGAACTGTCCCCTCTACTTCCCCTTCTATCTGGGGTGTGTTTGTTTGTGTAGAACTGTCCCCTCTACTTCCCCTTCTATCTGTGGTGTGTTTGTGTGTGTAGAACTGTCCCCTCTACTTCCCCTTCTATCTGTGGTGTGTTTGTGTGTAGAACTGTCCCCTCTACTTCCCCTTCTATCTGGGGTGTGTTTGTGTGTAGAACTGTCCCCTCTACTTCCCCTTCTATCTGGGGTGTGTTTGTGTGTAGAACTGTCCCCTCTACCTCCCCTTCTATCTGGGGTGTGTTTGTGTGTAGAACTGTCCCCTCTACCCCCCCTTCTATCTGTGGTGTGTTTGTGTGTGTAGAACTGTCCCCTCTACCATCCCTTCTATCTGGGGTGTGTTTGTGTGTAGAACTGTCCCCTCTACTCCCCCTTCTATCTGGGGTGTGTTTGTGTGTAGAACTGTCCCCTCTACCTCCCCTTCTATCTGGGGTGTTTGTGTGTAGAACTGTCCCCTCTACTTCCCCTTCTATCTGTGGTGTGTTTGTGTGTGTAGAACTGTCCCCTCTACTTCCCCTTCTATCTGGGGTGTGTTTGTGTGTGTAGAACTGTCCCCTCTACTTCCCCTTCTATTTGGGGTGTGTTTGTGTGTAGAACTGTCCCCTCTACCTCCCCTTCTATCTGTGGTGTGTTTGTGTGTGTAGAACTGTCCCCTCTACCTCACCTTCTATCTGGGGTGTGTTTGTGTGTAGAACTGTCCCCTCTACTTCCCCTTCTATCTGGGGTGTGTTTGTGTGTAGAACTGTCCCCTCTACCTCCCCTTCTATCTGGGGTGTGTTTGTGTGTAGAACTGTCCCCTCTATTTCCCCTTCTATCTGTGGTGTGTTTGTGTGTGTAGAACTGTCCCCTCTACTTCCCCTTCTATCTGGGGTGTGTTTGTGTGTAGAACTGTCCCCTCTACCTCACCTTCTATCTGGGGTGTGTTTGTGTGTAGAACTGTCCCCTCTACCTCCCCTTCTATCCGGGGTGTGTTTGTGTGTAGAACTGTCCCCTCTACCTCCCCTTCTATCTGGGGTGTGTTTGTGTGTAGAACTGTCCCCTCTATTTCCCCTTCTATCTGTGGTGTGTTTGTGTGTAGAACTGTCCCCTCTACTTCCCCTTCTATCTGTGGTGTGTTTGTGTGTGTAGAACTGTCCCCTCTACTTCCCCTTCTATCTGGGGTGTGTTTGTCTGTAGAACTGTCCCCTCTACTTCCCCTTCTATCTGGGGTGTGTTTTTGTGTGTAGAACTGTCCCCTCTACCTCACCTTCTATCTGGGGTGTGTTTGTGTGTAGAACTGTCCCCTCTACCTCCCCTTCTATCTGGGGTGTGTTTGTGTGTAGAACTGTCCCCTCTACCTCCCCTTCTATCTGTGGTGTGTTTGTGTGTGTAGAACTGTCCCCTCTACTTCCCCTTCTATCTTTGGTGTGTTTGTTTATGTAGAACTGTCCCCTCTACTTCCCCTTCTATCTGTGGTGTGTTTGTGTGTAGAACTGCCCCCTCTACCTTCCCTTCTATCTGGGGTGTGTTTGTGTGTAGAACTGTCCCCTCTACTTCCCCTTCTATCTGGGGTGTGTTTGTTTATGTAGAACTGTCCCCTCTACTTCCCCTTCTATCTGTGGTGTGTTTGTGTGTGTAGAACTGTCCCCTCTACTCCCCCTTCTATCTGTGGTGTGTTTGTGTGTAGAACTGTCACCTCTACTTCCCCTTCTATCTGGGGTGTGTTTGTGTGAAGAAGTGACCCCTCTACTTCCCCTACTATCTGGGGTGTGTTTGTGTGTAGAACTGTCCCCTCTACCTCCCCTTCTATCTGGGGTGTGTTTGTGTGTAGAACTGTCCCCTCTACCTCCCCTTCTATCTGGGGTGTGTTTGTGTGGGTAGAACTGTCCCTTCTACTTCCCCTTCTATCTGTGGTGTGTTTGTGTGTGTAGAACTGTCCCCTCTACTTCCCCTTCTATCTGTGGTGTGTTTGTGTGTGTAGAACTGTCCCCTCTACTTCCCCTTCTATCTGTGGTGTGTTTGTGTGTGTAGAACTGTCCCCTCTACCTCCCCTTCTATCTGGGGTGTGTTTGTGTGTAGAACTGTCCCCTCTACCCCCCCTTCTATCTGTGGTGTGTTTGTGTGTGTAGAACTGTCCCCTCTACCATCCCTTCTATCTGGGGTGTGTTTGTGTGTAGAACTGTCCCCTCTACTCCCCCTTCTATCTGGGGTGTGTTTGTGTGTAGAACTGTCCCCTCTACCTCCCCTTCTATCTGGGGTGTGTTTGTGTGTAGAACTGTCCCCTCTACCCCCCCTTCTATCTGTGGTGTGTTTGTGTGTGTAGAACTGTCCCCTCTACCATCCCTTCTATCTGGGGTGTGTTTGTGTGTAGAACTGTCCCCTCTACTTCCCCTTCTATCTGGGGTGTGTTTGTGTGTAGAACTGTCCCCTCTACTTCCCCTTCTATCTGGGGTGTTTGTGTGTAGAACTGTCCCCTCTACCTCCCCTTCTATCTGTGGTGTGTTTGTGTGTGTAGAACTGTCCCCTCTACTTCCCCTTCTATCTGGGGTGTGTTTGTGTGTGTAGAACTGTCCCCTCTACCTCCCCTTCTATTTGGGGTGTGTTTGTGTGTAGAACTGTCCCCTCTACCTCCCCTTCTATCTGTGGTGTGTTTGTGTGTGTAGAACTGTCCCCTCTACCTCACCTTCTATCTGGGGTGTGTTTGTGTGTAGAACTGTCCCCTCTACTACCCCTTCTATCTGGGGTGTGTTTGTGTGTAGAACTGTCCCCTCTACCTCCCCTTCTATCTGTGGTGTGTTTGTGTGTGTAGAACTGTCCCTTCTACTTCCCCTTCTATCTGTGGTGTGTTTGTGTGTGTAGAACTGTCCCCTCTACTTCCCCTTCTATCTGTGGTGTGTTTGTGTGTGTAGAACTGTCCCCTCTACTTCCCCTTCTATCTGTGGTGTGTTTGTGTGTGTAGAACTGTCCCCTCTACCTCCCCTTCTATCTGGGGTGTGTTTGTGTGTAGAACTGTCCCCTCTACCCCCCCTTCTATCTGTGGTGTGTTTGTGTGTGTAGAACTGTCCCCTCTACCATCCCTTCTATCTGGGGTGTGTTTGTGTGTAGAACTGTCCCCTCTACTCCCCCTTCTATCTGGGGTGTGTTTGTGTGTAGAACTGTCCCCTCTACCTCCCCTTCTATCTGGGGTGTGTTTGTGTGTAGAACTGTCCCCTCTACCCCCCTTCTATCTGTGGTGTGTTTGTGTGTGTAGAACTGTCCCCTCTACCATCCCTTCTATCTGGGGTGTGTTTGTGTGTAGAACTGTCCCCTCTACTTCCCCTTCTATCTGGGGTGTGTTTGTGTGTAGAACTGTCCCCTCTACTTCCCCTTCTATCTGGGGTGTTTGTGTGTAGAACTGTCCCCTCTACCTCCCCTTCTATCTGTGGTGTGTTTGTGTGTGTAGAACTGTCCCCTCTACTTCCCCTTCTATCTGGGGTGTGTTTGTGTGTGTAGAACTGTCCCCTCTACCTCCCCTTCTATTTGGGGTGTGTTTGTGTGTAGAACTGTCCCCTCTACCTCCCCTTCTATCTGTGGTGTGTTTGTGTGTGTAGAACTGTCCCCTCTACCTCACCTTCTATCTGGGGTGTGTTTGTGTGTAGAACTGTCCCCTCTACTACCCCTTCTATCTGGGGTGTGTTTGTGTGTAGAACTGTCCCCTCTACCTCCCCTTCTATCTGTGGTGTGTTTGTGTGTGTAGAACTGTCCCCTCTACCTCACCTTCTATCTGGGGTGTGTTTGTGTGTAGAACTGTCCCCTCTACTTCCCCTTCTATCTGGGGTGTGTTTGTGTGTAGAACTGTCCCCTCTACTTCCCCTTCTATCTGTGGTGTGTTTGTGTGTGTAGAACTGTCCCCTCTACTTCCCCTTCTATCTGGGGTGTGTTTGTCTGTAGAACTGTCCCCTCTACTTCCCCTTCTATCTGTGGTGTGTTTGTGTGTGTAGAACTGTCCCCTCTACCATCCCTTCTATCTGGGGTGTGTTTGTGTGTAGAACTGTCCCCTCTACTTCCCCTTCTATCTGGGGTGTGTTTGTGTGTAGAACTGTCCCCTCTACTTCCCCTTCTATCTGGGGTGTTTGTGTGTAGAACTGTCCCCTCTACCTCCCCTTCTATCTGTGGTGTGTTTGTGTGTGTAGAACTGTCCCCTCTACTTCCCCTTCTATCTGGGGTGTGTTTGTGTGTGTAGAACTGTCCCCTCTACCTCCCCTTCTATTTGGGGTGTGTTTGTGTGTAGAACTGTCCCCTCTACCTCCCCTTCTATCTGTGGTGTGTTTGTGTGTGTAGAACTGTCCCCTCTACCTCACCTTCTATCTGGGGTGTGTTTGTGTGTAGAACTGTCCCCTCTACTACCCCTTCTATCTGGGGTGTGTTTGTGTGTAGAACTGTCCCCTCTACCTCCCCTTCTATCTGTGGTGTGTTTGTGTGTGTAGAACTGTCCCCTCTACCTCACCTTCTATCTGGGGTGTGTTTGTGTGTAGAACTGTCCCCTCTACTTCCCCTTCTATCTGGGGTGTGTTTGTGTGTAGAACTGTCCCCTCTACTACCCCTTCTATCTGGGGTGTGTTTGTGTGTAGAACTGTCCCCTCTACTTCCCCTTCTATCTGGGGTGTGTTTGTGTGTGTAGAACTGTCCCCTCTACTTCCCCTTCTATCTGGGATGTGTTTGTGTGTGTAGAACTGTCCCCTCTACTTCCCCTTGTATCTGGGGTGTGTTTGTGTGTAGAACTGTCCCCTCTATTTCCCCTTCTATCTGTGGTGTGTTTGTGTGTGTAGAACTGTCACCTCTACTTCCCCTTCTATCTGGGGTGTGTTTGTGTGTGTAGAACTGTCCCCTCTACCTCCCCTTCTATCTGGGGTGTGTTTGTGTGTGTAGAACTGTCCCCTCTACCTCCCCTTCTATTTGGGGTGTGTTTGTGTGTAGAACTGTCCCCTCTACCTCCCCTTCTATCTGTGGTGTGTTTGTGTGTGTAGAACTGTCCCCTCTACCTCACCTTCTATCTGGGGTGTGTTTGTGTGTAGAACTGTCCCCTCTACTTCCCCTTCTATCTGGGGTGTGTTTGTGTGTAGAACTGTCCCCTCTACCTCCCCTTCTATCTGTGGTGTGTTTGTGTGTGTAGAACTGTCCCCTCTACCTCACCTTCTATCTGGGGTGTGTTTGTGTCTAGAACTGTCCCCTCTACTTCCCCTTCTATCTGTGGTGTGTTTGTGTGTGTAGAACTGTCCCCTCTACTTCCCCTTCTATCTGGGGTGTGTTTGTGTGTAGAACTGTCTCCTCTACTTCCCCTTCTATCTGTGGTGTGTTTGTGTGTAGAACTGTCCCCTCTACTTCCCCTTCTATCTGTGGTGTGTGTGTGTAGAACTGTCCCCTCTACTTCCCCTTCTATCTGTGGTGTGTTTGTGTGTGTAGAACTGTCCCCTCTACCTCCCCTTCTATCTGGGGTGTGTTTGTGTGTAGAACTGTCCCCTCTACTTCCCCTTCTATCTGGGGTGTGTTTGTGTGTAGAACTGTCCCCTCTACCTCCCCTTCTATCTGGGGTGTGTTTGTGTGTAGAACTGTCCCCTCTACTTCCCCTTCTATCTGTGGTGTGTTTGTGTGTGTAGAACTGTCCCCTCTACCTCCCCTTCTATCTGGGGTGTGTTTGTGTGTAGAACTGTCCCCTCTACTTCCCCTTCTATCTGGGGTGTGTTTGTGTGTGTAGAACTGTCCCCTCTACTTCCCCTTCTATCTGGGGTGTGTTTGTGTGTGTAGAACTGTCCCCTCTACCTCCCCTTCTATTTGGGGTGTGTTTGTGTGTAGAACTGTCCCCTCTACCTCCCCTTCTATCTGTGGTGTGTTTGTGTGTGTAGAACTGTCCCCTCTACCTCACCTTCTATCTGGGGTGTGTTTGTGTGTAGAACTGTCCCCTCTACTTCCCCTTCTATCTGGGGTGTGTTTGTGTGTAGAACTGTCCCCTCTACCTCCCCTTCTATCTGGGGTGTGTTTGTGTGTAGAACTGTCCCCTCTATTTCCCCTTCTATCTGTGGTGTGTTTGTGTGTGTAGAACTGTCCCCTCTACCTCCCCTTCTATGTGGGGTGTGTTTGTGTGTAGAACTGTCCCCTCTACTTCCCCTTCTATCTGGGGTGTGTTTGTGTGTGTAGAACTCGGCCCCTCTACTTCCCCTTCTATCTGGGATGTGTTTGTGTGTGTAGAACTGTCCCCTCTACTTCCCCTTCTATCTGGGGTGTGTTTGTGTGTAGAACTGTCCCCTCTATTTCCCCTTCTATCTGTGGTGTGTTTGTGTGTGTAGAACTGTCACCTCTACTTCCCCTTCTATCTGGGGTGTGTTTGTGTGTGTAGAACTGTCCCCTCTACTTCCCCTTCTATCTGGGGTGTGTTTGTGTGTAGAACTGTCCCCTCTACCTCCCCTTCTATCTGGGGTGTGTTTGTGTGTAGAACTGTCCCCTCTACCTCCCCTTCTATCTGGGGTGTGTTTGTGTGTAGAACTGTCCCCTCTACTTCCCCTTCTATCTGTGGTGTGTTTGTGTGTGTAGAACTGTCCCCTCTACTTCCCCTTCTATCTGGGGTGTGTTTGTGTGTAGAACTGTCCCCTCTACTTCCCCTTCTATCTGGGGTGTGTTTTTGTGTGTAGAACTGTCCCCTCTACTTCCCCTTCTATCTGGGGTGTGTTTTGTGTGTGTCGAACTGTCCCCTCTACTTCCCCTTCTATCTGGGGTGTGTTTGTGTGTGTAGAACTGTCCCCTCTACTTCCCCTTCTATCTGGGGTGTGTTTGTGTGTGTAGAACTGTCCCCTCTACTTCCCCTTCTATCTGTGGTGTGTTTGTGTGTGTCGAACTGTCCCCTCTACTTCCCCTTCTATCTGGGGTGTCTTTGTGTGTAGAACTGTCCCCTCTACCCCCCCTTCTATCTGTGGTGTGTTTGTGTGTGTAGAACTGTCCCCTCTACCATCCCTTCTATCTGGGGTGTGTTTGTGTGTAGAACTGTCCCCTCTACTTCCCCTTCTATCTGGGGTGTGTTTGTGTGTCGAACTGTCCCCTCTACTTCCCCTTCTATCTGGGGTGTTTGTGTGTAGAACTGTCCCCTCTACCTCCCCTTCTATCTGTGGTGTGTTTGTGTGTGTAGAACTGTCCCCTCTACTTCCCCTTCTATCTGGGGTGTGTTTGTGTGTGTAGAACTGTCCCCTCTACCTCCCCTTCTATTTGGGGTGTGTTTGTGTGTAGAACTGTCCCCTCTACCTCCCCTTCTATCTGTGGTGTGTTTGTGTGTGTAGAACTGTCCCCTCTACCTCACCTTCTATCTGGGGTGTGTTTGTGTGTAGAACTGTCCCCTCTACTTCCCCTTCTATCTGGGGTGTGTTTGTGTGTAGAACTGTCCCCTCTACCTCCCCTTCTATCTGGGGTGTGTTTGTGTGTAGAACTGTCCCCTCTATTTCCCCTTCTATCTGTGGTGTGTTTGTGTGTGTAGAACTGTCCCCTCTACCTCCCCTTCTATCTGGGGTGTGTTTGTGTGTAGAACTGTCCCCTCTACTTCCCCTTCTATCTGGGGTGTGTTTGTGTGTGTAGAACTGTCCCCTCTACTTCCCCTTCTATCTGGGATGTGTTTGTGTGTGTAGAACTGTCCCCTCTACCTCCCCTTCTATCTGGGGTGTGTTTGTGTGTAGAACTGTCCCCTCTATTTCCCCTTCTATCTGTGGTGTGTTTGTGTGTGTAGAACTGTCCCCTCTACTTCCCCTTCTATCTGGGGTGTGTTTGTGTGTGTAGAACTGTCCCCTCTACTTCCCCTTCTATCTGGGGTGTGTTTGTGTGTGTAGAACTGTCCCCTCTACTTCCCCTTCTATCTGGGGTGTGTTTGTGTGTGTAGAACTGTCCCCTCTACTTCCCCTTCTATCTGGGGTGTGTTTGTGTGTAGAACTGTCCCCTCTACCTCCCCTTCTATCTGGGGTGTGTTTGTGTGTAGAACTGTCCCCTCTACTTCCCCTTCTATCTGGGGTGTGTTTGTGTGTAGAACTGTCCCCTCTACTTCCCCTTCTATCTGTGGTGTGTTTGTGTGTGTAGAACTGTCCCCTCTACTTCCCCTTCTATCTGGGGTGTGTTTGTGTGTAGAACTGTCCCCTCTACTTCCCCTTCTATCTGGGGTGTGTTTTGTGTGTAGAACTGTCCCCTCTACCTCCCCTTCTATCTGGGGTGTGTTTGTGTGTAGAACTGTCCCCTCTACTTCCCCTTCTATCTGGGGTGTGTTTGTGTGTAGAACTGTCCCCTCTACCTCCCCTTCTATCTGTGGTGTGTTTGTGTGTGTAGAACTGTCCCCTCTACTTCCCCTTCTATCTGTGGTGTGTTTGTTGTGTAGAACTGTCCCCTCTACTTCCCCTTCTATCTGTGGTGTGTTTGTGTGTAGAACTGTCCCCTCTACTTCCCCTTCTATCTGGGGTGTGTTTGTGTGTAGAACTGTCCCCTCTACTTCCCCTTCTATCTGGGGTGTGTTTGTTTATGTAGAACTGTCCCCTCTACTTCCCCTTCTATCTGTGGTGTGTTTGTGTGTGTAGAACTGTCCCCTCTACTCCCCCTTCTATCTGTGGTGTGTTTGTGTGTAGAACTGTCACCTCTACTTCCCCTTCTATCTGGGGTGTGTTTGTGTGAAGAAGTGACCCCTCTACTTCCCCTACTATCTGGGGTGTGTTTGTGTGTAGAACTGTCCCCTCTACCTCCCCTTCTATCTGGGGTGTGTTTGTGTGTAGAACTGTCCCCTCTACCTCCCCTTCTATCTGGGGTGTGTTTGTGTGGGTAGAACTGTCCCCTCTACTTCCCCTTCTATCTGTGGTGTGTTTGTGTGTGTAGAACTGTCCCCTCTACTTCCCCTTCTATCTGTGGTGTGTTTGTGTGTGTAGAACTGTCCCCTCTACTTCCCCTTCTATCTGTGGTGTGTTTGTGTGTGTAGAACTGTCCCCTCTACCTCCCCTTCTATCTGGGGTGTGTTTGTGTGTAGAACTGTCCCCTCTACCCCCCCTTCTATCTGTGGTGTGTTTGTGTGTGTAGAACTGTCCCCTCTACCATCCCTTCTATCTGGGGTGTGTTTGTGTGTAGAACTGTCCCCTCTACTTCCCCTTCTATCTGGGGTGTGTTTGTGTGTAGAACTGTCCCCTCTACCTCCCCTTCTATCTGGGGTGTTTGTGTGTAGAACTGTCCCCTCTACTTCCCCTTCTATCTGTGGTGTGTTTGTGTGTGTAGAACTGTCCCCTCTACTTCCCCTTCTATCTGGGGTGTGTTTGTGTGTGTAGAACTGTCCCCTCTACTTCCCCTTCTATTTGGGGTGTGTTTGTGTGTAGAACTGTCCCCTCTACCTCCCCTTCTATCTGTGGTGTGTTTGTGTGTGTAGAACTGTCCCCTCTACCTCACCTTCTATCTGGGGTGTGTTTGTGTGTAGAACTGTCCCCTCTACTTCCCCTTCTATCTGGGGTGTGTTTGTGTGTAGAACTGTCCCCTCTACTTCCCCTTCTATCTGTGGTGTGTTTGTGTGTGTAGAACTGTCCCCTCTACTTCCCCTTCTATCTGGGGTGTGTTTGTGTGTAGAACTGTCCCCTCTACTTCCCCTTCTATCTGGGGTGTGTTTTGTGTGTAGAACTGTCCCCTCTACCTCCCCTTCTATCTGGGGTGTGTTTGTGTGTAGAACTGTCCCCTCTACCTCCCCTTCTATCTGGGGTGTGTTTGTGTGTAGAACTGTCCCCTCTACTTCCCCTTCTATCTGTGGTGTGTTTGTGTGTGTAGAACTGTCCCCTCTACTTCCCCTTCTATCTGTGGTGTGTTTGTTGTGTAGAACTGTCCCCTCTACTTCCCCTTCTATCTGTGGTGTGTTTGTGTGTAGAACTGTCCCCTCTACTTCCCCTTCTATCTGGGGTGTGTTTGTGTGTAGAACTGTCCCCTCTACATCCCCTTCTATCTGGGGTGTGTTTGTGTTGTAGAACTGTCCCCTCTACTTCCCCTTCTATCTGTGGTGTGTTTGTGTGTGTAGAACTGTCCCCTCTACTTCCCCTTCTATCTGTGGTGTGTTTGTGTGTAGAACTGTCCCCTCTACTTCCCCTTCTATCTGGGGTGTGTTTGTGTGTAGAACTGTCCCCTCTACTTCCCCTTCTATCTGGGGTGTGTTTGTGTGTAGAACTGTCCCCTCTACCTCCCCTTCTATCTGGGGTGTGTTTGTGTGTAGAACTGTCCCCTCTACCTCCCCTTCTATCTGGGGTGTGTTTGTGTGGTAGAACTGTCCCCTCTACTTCCCCTTCTATCTGTGGTGTGTTTGTGTGTGTAGAACTGTCCCCTCTACTTCCCCTTCTATCTGTGGTGTGTTTGTGTGTGTAGAACTGTCCCCTCTACTTCCCCTTCTATCTGTGGTGTGTTTGTGTGTGTAGAACTGTCCCCTCTACTTCCCCTTCTATCTGGGGTGTGTTTGTGTGTAGAACTGTCCCCTCTACCCCCCCTTCTATCTGTGGTGTGTTTGTGTGTGTAGAACTGTCCCCTCTACCATCCCTTCTATCTGGGGTGTGTTTGTGTGTAGAACTGTCCCCTCTACTTCCCCTTCTATCTGGGGTGTGTTTGTGTGTAGAACTGTCCCCTCTACCTCCCCTTCTATCTGGGGTGTTTGTGTGTAGAACTGTCCCCTCTACTTCCCCTTCTATCTGTGGTGTGTTTGTGTGTGTAGAACTGTCCCCTCTACTTCCCCTTCTATCTGGGGTGTGTTTGTGTGTGTAGAACTGTCCCCTCTACTTCCCCTTCTATTTGGGGTGTGTTTGTGTGTAGAACTGTCCCCTCTACCTCCCCTTCTATCTGTGGTGTGTTTGTGTGTGTAGAACTGTCCCCTCTACCTCACCTTCTATCTGGGGTGTGTTTGTGTGTAGAACTGTCCCCTCTACTTCCCCTTCTATCTGGGGTGTGTTTGTGTGTAGAACTGTCCCCTCTACCTCCCCTTCTATCTGGGGTGTGTTTGTGTGTAGAACTGTCCCCTCTATTTCCCCTTCTATCTGTGGTGTGTTTGTGTGTGTAGAACTGTCCCCTCTACTTCCCCTTCTATCTGGGGTGTGTTTGTGTGTAGAACTGTCCCCTCTACCTCACCTTCTATCTGGGGTGTGTTTGTGTGTAGAACTGTCCCCTCTACTTCCCCTTCTATCTGGGGTGTGTTTGTGTGTAGAACTGTCCCCTCTACCTCCCCTTCTATCTGGGGTGTGTTTGTGTGTAGAACTGTCCCCTCTATTTCCCCTTCTATCTGTGGTGTGTTTGTGTGTAGAACTGTCCCCTCTACTTCCCCTTCTATCTGTGGTGTGTTTGTGTGTGTAGAACTGTCCCCTCTACTTCCCCTTCTATCTGGGGTGTGTTTGTGTGTAGAACTGTCCCCTCTACTTCCCCTTCTATCTGGGGTGTGTTTGTGTGTGTAGAACTGTCCCCTCTACCTCCCCTTCTATCTGGGGTGTGTTTGTGTGTAGAACTGTCCCCTCTACTTCCCCTTCTATCTGGGGTGTGTTTGTGTGTAGAACTGTCCCCTCTACTTCCCCTTCTATCTGTGGTGTGTTTGTGTGTGTAGAACTGTCCCCTCTACTTCCCCTTCTATCTGGGGTGTGTTTGTGTTGTAGAACTGTCCCCTCTACTTCCCCTTCTATCTGTGGTGTGTTTGTGTGTAGAACTGTCCCCTCTACCTTCCCCTTCTATCTGGGGTGTGTTTGTGTGTAGAACTGTCCCCTCTACTTCCCCTTCTATCTGGGGTGTGTTTGTGTTGTAGAACTGTCCCCTCTACTTCCCCTTCTATCTGTGGTGTGTTTGTGTGTGTAGAACTGTCCCCTCTACTTCCCCTTCTATCTGTGGTGTGTTTGTGTGTAGAACTGTCCCCTCTACTTCCCCTTCTATCTGGGGTGTGTTTGTGTGTAGAACTGTCCCCTCTACTTCCCCTTCTATCTGGGGTGTGTTTGTGTGTAGAACTGTCCCCTCTACCTCCCCTTCTATCTGGGGTGTGTTTGTGTGTAGAACTGTCCCCTCTACTTCCCCTTCTATCTGGGGTGTGTTTGTGTGGTAGAACTGTCCCCTCTACTTCCCCTTCTATCTGTGGTGTGTTTGTGTGTGTAGAACTGTCCCCTCTACTTCCCCTTCTATCTGGGGTGTGTTTGTGTGTGTAGAACTGTCCCCTCTACTTCCCCTTCTATCTGTGGTGTGTTTGTGTGTGTAGAACTGTCCCCTCTACCTCCCCTTCTATCTGGGGTGTGTTTGTGTGTAGAACTGTCCCCTCTACCTCCCCTTCTATCTGTGGTGTGTTTGTGTGTGTAGAACTGTCCCCTCTACCTTCCCCTTCTATCTGGGGTGTGTTTGTGTGTAGAACTGTCCCCTCTACTTCCCCTTCTATCTGGGGTGTGTTTGTGTGTAGAACTGTCCCCTCTACCTCCCCTTCTATCTGGGGTGTGTTTGTGTGTAGAACTGTCCCCTCTACCTCCCCTTCTATCTGTGGTGTGTTTGTGTGTGTAGAACTGTCCCCTCTACCATCCCTTCTATCTGGGGTGTGTTTGTGTGTAGAACTGTCCCCTCTACTTCCCCTTCTATCTGGGGTGTGTTTGTGTGTAGAACTGTCCCCTCTACTTCCCCTTCTATCTGGGTGTGTTTGTGTGTAGAACTGTCCCCTCTACCTCCCCTTCTATCTGTGGTGTGTTTGTGTGTGTAGAACTGTCCCCTCTACTTCCCCTTCTATCTGGGGTGTGTTTGTGTGTGTAGAACTGTCCCCTCTACTTCCCCTTCTATCTGGGGTGTGTTTGTGTGTAGAACTGTCCCCTCTACCTCCCCTTCTATCTGTGGTGTGTTTGTGTGTGTAGAACTGTCCCCTCTACCTCCCCTTCTATCTGGGGTGTGTTTGTGTGTAGAACTGTCCCCTCTACTTCCCCTTCTATCTGGGGTGTGTTTGTGTGTAGAACTGTCCCCTCTACCTCCCCTTCTATCTGTGGTGTGTTTGTGTGTGTAGAACTGTCCCCTCTACTTCCCCTTCTATCTGTGGTGTGTTTGTGTGTGTAGAACTGTCCCCTCTACTTCCCCTTCTATCTGGGGTGTGTTTGTGTGTGTAGAACTGTCCCCTCTACTTCCCCTTCTATCTGTGGTGTGTTTGTGTGTGTAGAACTGTCCCCTCTACCTCCCCTTCTATCTGGGGTGTGTTTGTGTGTAGAACTGTCCCCTCTACCTCCCCTTCTATCTGTGGTGTGTTTGTGTGTGTAGAACTGTCCCCTCTACCTCCCCTTCTATCTGGGGTGTGTTTGTGTGTAGAACTGTCCCCTCTACTTCCCCTTCTATCTGGGGTGTGTTTGTGTGTAGAACTGTCCCCTCTACCTCCCCTTCTATCTGGGGTGTGTTTGTGTGTAGAACTGTCCCCTCTACCTCCCCTTCTATCTGTGGTGTGTTTGTGTGTGTAGAACTGTCCCCTCTACCTCCCCTTCTATCTGGGGTGTGTTTGTGTGTAGAACTGTCCCCTCTACTTCCCCTTCTATCTGGGGTGTGTTTGTGTGTAGAACTGTCCCCTCTACTTCCCCTTCTATCTGGGTGTGTTTGTGTGTAGAACTGTCCCCTCTACCTCCCCTTCTATCTGTGGTGTGTTTGTGTGTGTAGAACTGTCCCCTCTACTTCCCCTTCTATCTGGGGTGTGTTTGTGTGTGTAGAACTGTCCCCTCTACTTCCCCTTCTATCTGGGGTGTGTTTGTGTGTAGAACTGTCCCCTCTACCTCCCCTTCTATCTGTGGTGTGTTTGTGTGTGTAGAACTGTCCCCTCTACCTCCCCTTCTATCTGGGGTGTGTTTGTGTGTAGAACTGTCCCCTCTACTCCCCTTCTATCTGGGGTGTGTTTGTGTGTAGAACTGTCCCCTCTACTTCCCCTTCTATCTGTGGTGTGTTTGTGTGTGTAGAACTGTCCCCTCTACTTCCCCTTCTATCTGGGGTGTGTTTGTGTGTAGAACTGTCCCCTCTACTTCCCCTTCTATCTGGGGTGTGTTTGTGTGTAGAACTGTCCCCTCTACTTCCCCTTCTATCTGTGGTGTGTTTGTGTGTGTAGAACTGTCCCCTCTACTTCCCCTTCTATCTGGGGTGTGTTTGTGTGTAGAACTGTCCCCTCTACTTCCCCTTCTATCTGTGGTGTGTTTGTGTGTGTAGAACTGTCCCCTCTACCATCCCTTCTATCTGGGGTGTGTTTGTGTGTAGAACTGTCCCCTCTACTTCCCCTTCTATCTGGGGTGTGTTTGTGTGTAGAACTGTCCCCTCTACTTCCCCTTCTATCTGGGGTGTTTGTGTGTAGAACTGTCCCCTCTACCTCCCCTTCTATCTGTGGTGTGTTTGTGTGTGTAGAACTGTCCCCTCTACTTCCCCTTCTATCTGGGGTGTGTTTGTGTGTGTAGAACTGTCCCCTCTACCTCCCCTTCTATTTGGGGTGTGTTTGTGTGTAGAACTGTCCCCTCTACCTCCCCTTCTATCTGTGGTGTGTTTGTGTGTGTAGAACTGTCCCCTCTACCTCACCTTCTATCTGGGGTGTGTTTGTGTGTAGAACTGTCCCCTCTACTTCCCCTTCTATCTGGGGTGTGTTTGTGTGTAGAACTGTCCCCTCTACCTCCCCTTCTATCTGTGGTGTGTTTGTGTGTGTAGAACTGTCCCCTCTACCTCCCCTTCTATCTGGGGTGTGTTTGTGTGTAGAACTGTCCCCTCTACTTCCCCTTCTATCTGGGGTGTGTTTGTGTGTAGAACTGTCCCCTCTACTCCCCTTCTATCTGGGGTGTGTTTGTGTGTAGAACTGTCCCCTCTACTTCCCCTTCTATCTGGGGTGTGTTTGTGTGTGTAGAACTGTCCCCTCTACTTCCCCTTCTATCTGGGATGTGTTTGTGTGTGTAGAACTGTCCCCTCTACTTCCCCTTCTATCTGGGGTGTGTTTGTGTGTAGAACTGTCCCCTCTATTTCCCCTTCTATCTGTGGTGTGTTTGTGTGTGTAGAACTGTCCCCTCTACTTCCCCTTCTATCTGGGGTGTGTTTGTGTGTGTAGAACTGTCCCCTCTACCTCCCCTTCTATCTGGGGTGTGTTTGTGTGTGTAGAACTGTCCCCTCTACCTCCCCTTCTATCTGGGGTGTGTTTGTGTGTAGAACTGTCCCCTCTACCTCCCCTTCTATCTGTGGTGTGTTTGTGTGTGTAGAACTGTCCCCTCTACCTCCCCTTCTATCTGGGGTGTGTTTGTGTGTAGAACTGTCCCCTCTACTTCCCCTTCTATCTGGGGTGTGTTTGTGTGTAGAACTGTCCCCTCTACCTCCCCTTCTATCTGTGGTGTGTTTGTGTGTGTAGAACTGTCCCCTCTACCTCCCCTTCTATCTGGGGTGTGTTTGTGTGTAGAACTGTCCCCTCTACTTCCCCTTCTATCTGTGGTGTGTTTGTGTGTGTAGAACTGTCCCCTCTACTTCCCCTTCTATCTGGGGTGTGTTTGTGTGTAGAACTGTCCCCTCTACTTCCCCTTCTATCTGTGGTGTGTTTGTGTGTAGAACTGTCCCCTCTACTTCCCCTTCTATCTGTGGTGTGTTTGTGTGTAGAACTGTCCCCTCTACTTCCCCTTCTATCTGTGGTGTGTTTGTGTGTGTAGAACTGTCCCCTCTACCTCACCTTCTATCTGGGGTGTGTTTGTGTGTAGAACTGTCCCCTCTACTTCCCCTTCTATCTGGGGTGTGTTTGTGTGTAGAACTGTCCCCTCTACCTCCCCTTCTATCTGGGGTGTGTTTGTGTGTAGAACTGTCCCCTCTACTTCCCCTTCTATCTGGGGTGTGTTTGTGTGTGTAGAACTGTCCCCTCTACTTCCCCTTCTATCTGGGGTGTGTTTGTGTGTGTAGAACTGTCCCCTCTACTTCCCCTTCTATCTGGGGTGTGTTTGTGTGTAGAACTGTCCCCTCTACTTCCCCTTCTATCTGTGGTGTGTTTGTGTGTGTAGAACTGTCCCCTCTACTTCCCCTTCTATCTGGGGTGTGTTTGTGTGTGTAGAACTGTCCCCTCTACCTCCCCTTCTATCTGGGGTGTGTTTGTGTGTGTAGAACTGTCCCCTCTACCTCCCCTTCTATCTGGGGTGTGTTTGTGTGTAGAACTGTCCCCTCTACCTCCCCTTCTATCTGTGGTGTGTTTGTGTGTGTAGAACTGTCCCCTCTACCTCCCCTTCTATCTGGGGTGTGTTTGTGTGTAGAACTGTCCCCTCTACTTCCCCTTCTATCTGGGGTGTGTTTGTGTGTAGAACTGTCCCCTCTACCTCCCCTTCTATCTGTGGTGTGTTTGTGTGTGTAGAACTGTCCCCTCTACCTCCCCTTCTATCTGGGGTGTGTTTGTGTGTAGAACTGTCCCCTCTACTTCCCCTTCTATCTGTGGTGTGTTTGTGTGTGTAGAACTGTCCCCTCTACTTCCCCTTCTATCTGGGGTGTGTTTGTGTGTAGAACTGTCCCCTCTACTTCCCCTTCTATCTGTGGTGTGTTTGTGTGTAGAACTGTCCCCTCTACTTCCCCTTCTATCTGTGGTGTGTGTGTGTAGAACTGTCCCCTCTACTTCCCCTTCTATCTGTGGTGTGTTTGTGTGTAGAACTGTCCCCTCTACCTCCCCTTCTATCTGGGGTGTGTTTGTGTGTAGAACTGTCCCCTCTACTTCCCCTTCTATCTGGGGTGTGTTTGTGTGTGTAGAACTGTCCCCTCTACTTCCCCTTCTATCTGGGGTGTGTTTGTGTGTGTAGAACTGTCCCCTCTACCTCCCCTTCTATTTGGGGTGTGTTTGTGTGTAGAACTGTCCCCTCTACCTCCCCTTCTATCTGTGGTGTGTTTGTGTGTGTAGAACTGTCCCCTCTACCTCACCTTCTATCTGGGGTGTGTTTGTGTGTAGAACTGTCCCCTCTACTTCCCCTTCTATCTGGGGTGTGTTTGTGTGTAGAACTGTCCCCTCTACCTCCCCTTCTATCTGGGGTGTGTTTGTGTGTAGAACTGTCCCCTCTATTTCCCCTTCTATCTGTGGTGTGTTTGTGTGTGTAGAACTGTCCCCTCTACCTCCCCTTCTATGTGGGGTGTGTTTGTGTGTAGAACTGTCCCCTCTACCTCCCCTTCTATCTGGGGTGTGTTTGTGTGTGTAGAATCGGCCCCTCTACTTCCCCTTCTATCTGGGATGTGTTTGTGTGTGTAGAACTGTCCCCTCTACTTCCCCTTCTATCTGGGGTGTGTTTGTGTGTAGAACTGTCCCCTCTATTTCCCCTTCTATCTGTGGTGTGTTTGTGTGTGTAGAACTGTCACCTCTACTTCCCCTTCTATCTGGGGTGTGTTTGTGTGTGTAGAACTGTCCCCTCTACTTCCCCTTCTATCTGGGGTGTGTTTGTGTGTAGAACTGTCCCCTCTACCTCCCCTTCTATCTGGGGTGTGTTTGTGTGTAGAACTGTCCCCTCTACCTCCCCTTCTATCTGGGGTGTGTTTGTGTGTAGAACTGTCCCCTCTACTTCCCCTTCTATCTGTGGTGTGTTTGTGTGTGTAGAACTGTCCCCTCTACTTCCCCTTCTATCTGGGGTGTGTTTGTGTGTAGAACTGTCCCCTCTACTTCCCCTTCTATCTGGGGTGTGTTTTTGTGTGTAGAACTGTCCCCTCTACTTCCCCTTCTATCTGGGGTGTGTTTTTGTGTGTGTAGAACTGTCCCCTCTACTTCCCCTTCTATCTGGGGTGTGTTTGTGTGTGTAGAACTGTCCCCTCTACTTCCCCTTCTATCTGGGGTGTGTTTGTGTGTGTAGAACTGTCCCCTCTACTTCCCCTTCTATCTGTGGTGTGTTTGTGTGTGTCGAACTGTCCCCTCTACTTCCCCTTCTATCTGGGGTGTCTTTGTGTGTAGAACTGTCCCCTCTACCCCCCCTTCTATCTGTGGTGTGTTTGTGTGTGTAGAACTGTCCCCTCTACCATCCCTTCTATCTGGGGTGTGTTTGTGTGTAGAACTGTCCCCTCTACTTCCCCTTCTATCTGGGGTGTGTTTGTGTGTCGAACTGTCCCCTCTACTTCCCCTTCTATCTGGGGTGTTTGTGTGTAGAACTGTCCCCTCTACCTCCCCTTCTATCTGTGGTGTGTTTGTGTGTGTAGAACTGTCCCCTCTACTTCCCCTTCTATCTGGGGTGTGTTTGTGTGTGTAGAACTGTCCCCTCTACCTCCCCTTCTATTTGGGGTGTGTTTGTGTGTAGAACTGTCCCCTCTACCTCCCCTTCTATCTGTGGTGTGTTTGTG
The DNA here is from genome assembly GCF_029448725.1 of Salvelinus fontinalis. Classification (NCBI taxonomy): domain Eukaryota; kingdom Metazoa; phylum Chordata; class Actinopteri; order Salmoniformes; family Salmonidae; genus Salvelinus; species Salvelinus fontinalis. Next base: position 78,840,939 of record NC_074665.1, read on the forward strand.
TGTGTAGAACTGTCCCCTCTACCTCACCTTCTATCTGGGGTGTGTTTGTGTGTAGAACTGTCCCCTCTACTTCCCCTTCTATCTGGGGTGTGTTTGTGTGTAGAACTGTCCCCTCTACCTCCCCTTCTATCTGGGGTGTGTTTGTGTGTAGAACTGTCCCCTCTATTTCCCCTTCTATCTGTGGTGTGTTTGTGTGTGTAGAACTGTCCCCTCTACCTCCCCTTCTATCTGGGGTGTGTTTGTGTGTAGAACTGTCCCCTCTACTTCCCCTTCTATCTGGGGTGTGTTTGTGTGTGTAGAACTGTCCCCTCTACTTCCCCTTCTATCTGGGATGTGTTTGTGTGTGTAGAACTGTCCCCTCTACCTCCCCTTCTATCTGGGGTGTGTTTGTGTGTAGAACTGTCCCCTCTATTTCCCCTTCTATCTGTGGTGTGTTTGTGTGTGTAGAACTGTCCCCTCTACTTCCCCTTCTATCTGGGGTGTGTTTGTGTGTGTAGAACTGTCCCCTCTACTTCCCCTTCTATCTGGGGTGTGTTTGTGTGTAGAACTGTCCCCTCTATTTCCCCTTCTATCTGTGGTGTGTTTGTGTGTGTAGAACTGTCCCCTCTACTTCCCCTTCTATCTGGGGTGTGTTTGTGTGTGTAGAACTGTCCCCTCTACTTCCCCTTCTATCTGGGGTGTGTTTGTGTGTGTAGAACTGTCCCCTCTACTTCCCCTTCTATCTGGGGTGTGTTTGTGTGTAGAACTGTCCCCTCTACCTCCCCTTCTATCTGGGGTGTGTTTGTGTGTAGAACTGTCCCCTCTACTTCCCCTTCTATCTGGGGTGTGTTTGTGTGTAGAACTGTCCCCTCTACTTCCCCTTCTATCTGTGGTGTGTTTGTGTGTGTAGAACTGTCCCCTCTACTTCCCCTTCTATCTGGGGTGTGTTTGTCTGTAGAACTGTCCCCTCTACTTCCCCTTCTATCTGTGGTGTGTTTGTGTGTAGAACTGTCCCCTCTACTTCCCCTTCTATCTGTGGTGTGTTTGTGTGTAGAACTGTCCCCTCTACTTCCCCTTCTATCTGTGGTGTGTTTGTGTGTAGAACTGTCCCCTCTACTTCCCCTTCTATCTGTGGTGTGTTTGTGTGTAGAACTGTCCCCTCTACCTCCCCTTCTATCTGTGGTGTGTGTGTGTGTAGAACTGTCCCCTCTACTTCCCCTTCTATCTGGGGTGTGTTTGTGTGTAGAACTCTCCCCTCTACCTCCCCTTCTATCTGGGGTGTGTTTGTGTGTAGAACTGTCCCCTCTACTTCCCCTTCTATCTGGGGTGTGTTTGTGTGTAGAACTGTCCCCTCTACCTCCCCTTCTATCTGTGGTGTGTTTGTGTGTGTCGAACTGTCCCCTCTACTTCCCCTTCTATCTGGGTTGTCTTTGTGTGTAGAACTGTCCCCTCTACCCCCCCTTCTATCTGTGGTGTGTTTGTGTGTGTAGAACTGTCCCCTCTACTTCCCCTTCTATCTGGGGTGTGTTTTTGTGTGTAGAACTGTCCCCTCTGCTTCCCCTTCTATCTGGGGTGTGTTTGTGTGTAGAACTGTCCCCTCTATTTCCCCTTCTATCTGTGGTGTGTTTTGTGTGTGTAGAACTGTCCCCTCTACTTCCCCTTCTATCTGGGGTGTGTTTGTGTGTGTAGAACTGTCCCCTCTACTTCCCCTTCTATCTGGGGTGTGTTTGTGTGTAGAACTGTCCCCTCTACCTCCCCTTCTATCTGGGGTGTGTTTGTGTGTAGAACTGTCCCCTCTACTTCCCCTTCTATCTGGGATGTGTTTGTGTGTGTAGAACTGTCCCCTCTACTTCCCCTTCTATCTGGGGTGTGTTTGTGTGTAGAACTGTCCCCTCTACTTCCCCTTCTATCTGTGGTGTGTTTGTGTGTGTAGAACTGTCACCTCTACTTCCCCTTCTATCTGGGGTGTGTTTGTGTGTGTAGAACTGTCCCCTCTACTTCCCCTTCTATCTGGGGTGTGTTTGTGTGTAGAACTGTCCCCTCTATTTCCCCTTCTATCTGTGGTGTGTTTGTGTGTGTAGAACTGTCCCCTCTACTTCCCCTTCTATCTGGGGTGTGTTTGTGTGTGTAGAACTGTCCCCTCTACTTCCCCTTCTATCTGGGGTGTGTTTGTGTGTGTAGAACTGTCCCCTCTACTTCCCCTTCTATCTGGGGTGTGTTTGTGTGTAGAACTGTCCCCTCTACCTCCCCTTCTATCTGGGGTGTGTTTGTGTGTAGAACTGTCCCCTCTACTTCCCCTTCTATCTGGGGTGTGTTTGTGTGTAGAACTGTCCCCTCTACTTCCCCTTCTATCTGTGGTGTGTTTGTGTGTGTAGAACTGTCCCCTCTACCTCCCCTTCTATCTGGGGTGTGTTTGTGTGTAGAACTGTCCCCTCTACCTCCCCTTCTATCTGGGGTGTGTTTGTGTGTGTAGAACTGTCCCCTCTACTTCCCCTTCTATCTGGGGTGTGTTTGTGTGTGTAGAACTGTCCCCTCTACTTCCCCTTCTATCTGGGGTGTGTTTGTGTGTAGAACTGTCCCCTCTACTTCCCCTTCTATCTGTGGTGTGTTTGTGTGTGTAGAACTGTCCCCTCTACTTCCCCTTCTATCTGGGGTGTGTTTGTGTGTGTAGAACTGTCCCCTCTACTTCCCCTTCTATCTGGGGTGTGTTTGTGTGTAGAACTGTCCCCTCTACTTCCCCTTCTATCTGGGGTGTGTTTGTGTGTAGAACTGTCCCCTCTACCTCCCCTTCTATCTGGGGTGTGTTTGTGTGTAGAACTGTCCCCTCTACTTCCCCTTCTATCTGTGGTGTGTTTGTGTGTGTAGAACTGTCCCCTCTACTTCCCCTTCTATCTGGGGTGTGTTTGTGTGTAGAACTGTCCCCTCTACTTCCCCTTCTATCTGGGGTGTGTTTGTGTGTAGAACTGTCCCCTCTACTTCCCCTTCTATCTGGGGTGTGTTTGTGTGTGTAGAACTGTCCCCTCTACTTCCCCTTCTATCTGGGGTGTGTTTGTGTGTGTAGAACTGTCCCCTCTACTTCCCCTTCTATCTGGGGTGTGTTTGTGTGTGTAGAACTGTCCCCTCTACTTCCCCTTCTATCTGTGGTGTGTTTGTGTGTGTCGAACTGTCCCCTCTACTTCCCCTTCTATCTGGGGTGTCTTTGTGTGTAGAACTGTCCCCTCTACCCCCCCTTCTATCTGTGGTGTGTTTGTGTGTGTAGAACTGTCCCCTCTACCATCCCTTCTATCTGGGGTGTGTTTGTGTGTAGAACTGTCCCCTCTACTTCCCCTTCTATCTGGGGTGTGTTTGTGTGTAGAACTGTCCCCTCTACTTCCCCTTCTATCTGGGGTGTTTGTGTGTAGAACTGTCCCCTCTACCTCCCCTTCTATCTGTGGTGTGTTTGTGTGTGTAGAACTGTCCCCTCTACTTCCCCTTCTATCTGGGGTGTGTTTGTGTGTGTAGAACTGTCCCCTCTACCTCCCCTTCTATTTGGGGTGTGTTTGTGTGTAGAACTGTCCCCTCTACCTCCCCTTCTATCTGTGGTGTGTTTGTGTGTGTAGAACTGTCCCCTCTACCTCACCTTCTATCTGGGGTGTGTTTGTGTGTAGAACTGTCCCCTCTACTTCCCCTTCTATCTGGGGTGTGTTTGTGTGTAGAACTGTCCCCTCTACCTCCCCTTCTATCTGGGGTGTGTTTGTGTGTAGAACTGTCCCCTCTATTTCCCCTTCTATCTGTGGTGTGTTTGTGTGTGTAGAACTGTCCCCTCTACCTCCCCTTCTATCTGGGGTGTGTTTGTGTGTAGAACTGTCCCCTCTACTTCCCCTTCTATCTGGGGTGTGTTTGTGTGTGTAGAACTGTCCCCTCTACTTCCCCTTCTATCTGGGATGTGTTTGTGTGTGTAGAACTGTCCCCTCTACCTCCCCTTCTATCTGGGGTGTGTTTGTGTGTAGAACTGTCCCCTCTATTTCCCCTTCTATCTGTGGTGTGTTTGTGTGTGTAGAACTGTCCCCTCTACTTCCCCTTCTATCTGGGGTGTGTTTGTGTGTGTAGAACTGTCCCCTCTACTTCCCCTTCTATCTGGGGTGTGTTTGTGTGTAGAACTGTCCCCTCTACTTCCCCTTCTATCTGTGGTGTGTTTGTGTGTGTAGAACTGTCCCCTCTACTTCCCCTTCTATCTGGGGTGTGTTTGTGTGTGTAGAACTGTCCCCTCTACTTCCCCTTCTATCTGGGGTGTGTTTGTGTGTGTAGAACTGTCCCCTCTACTTCCCCTTCTATCTGGGGTGTGTTTGTGTGTAGAACTGTCCCCTCTACCTCCCCTTCTATCTGGGGTGTGTTTGTGTGTAGAACTGTCCCCTCTACTTCCCCTTCTATCTGGGGTGTGTTTGTGTGTAGAACTGTCCCCTCTACTTCCCCTTCTATCTGTGGTGTGTTTGTGTGTGTAGAACTGTCCCCTCTACTTCCCCTTCTATCTGGGGTGTGTTTGTCTGTAGAACTGTCCCCTCTACTTCCCCTTCTATCTGTGGTGTGTTTGTGTGTAGAACTGTCCCCTCTACTTCCCCTTCTATCTGTGGTGTGTTTGTGTGTAGAACTGTCCCCTCTACTTCCCCTTCTATCTGTGGTGTGTTTGTGTGTAGAACTGTCCCCTCTACTTCCCCTTCTATCTGTGGTGTGTTTGTGTGTAGAACTGTCCCCTCTACCTCCCCTTCTATCTGTGGTGTGTTTGTGTGTAGAACTGTCCCCTCTACTTCCCCTTCTATCTGGGGTGTGTTTGTGTGTAGAACTGTCCCCTCTACCTCCCCTTCTATCTGGGGTGTGTTTGTGTGTAGAACTGTCCCCTCTACTTCCCCTTCTATCTGGGGTGTGTTTGTGTGTAGAACTGTCCCCTCTACCTCCCCTTCTATCTGTGGTGTGTTTGTGTGTGTAGAACTGTCCCCTCTACTTCCCCTTCTATCTGGGTTGTCTTTGTGTGTAGAACTGTCCCCTCTACCCCCCCTTCTATCTGTGGTGTGTTTGTGTGTGTAGAACTGTCCCCTCTACTTCCCCTTCTATCTGGGGTGTGTTTTGTGTGTAGAACTGTCCCCTCTACTTCCCCTTCTATCTGGGGTGTGTTTGTGTGTAGAACTGTCCCCTCTACTTCCCCTTCTATCTGTGGTGTGTTTGTGTGTGTAGAACTGTCCCCTCTACTTCCCCTTCTATCTGGGGTGTGTTTGTGTGTGTAGAACTGTCCCCTCTACTTCCCCTTCTATCTGGGGTGTGTTTGTGTGTAGAACTGTCCCCTCTACCTCCCCTTCTATCTGGGGTGTGTTTGTGTGTAGAACTGTCCCCTCTACTTCCCCTTCTATCTGGGATGTGTTTGTGTGTGTAGAACTGTCCCCTCTACTTCCCCTTCTATCTGGGGTGTGTTTGTGTGTAGAACTGTCCCCTCTACTTCCCCTTCTATCTGTGGTGTGTTTGTGTGTGTAGAACTGTCACCTCTACTTCCCCTTCTATCTGGGGTGTGTTTGTGTGTGTAGAACTGTCCCCTCTACTTCCCCTTCTATCTGGGGTGTGTTTGTGTGTAGAACTGTCCCCTCTATTTCCCCTTCTATCTGTGGTGTGTTTGTGTGTGTAGAACTGTCCCCTCTACTTCCCCTTCTATCTGGGGTGTGTTTGTGTGTGTAGAACTGTCCCCTCTACTTCCCCTTCTATCTGGGGTGTGTTTGTGTGTGTAGAACTGTCCCCTCTACTTCCCCTTCTATCTGGGGTGTGTTTGTGTGTAGAACTGTCCCCTCTACCTCCCCTTCTATCTGGGGTGTGTTTGTGTGTAGAACTGTCCCCTCTACTTCCCCTTCTATCTGGGGTGTGTTTGTGTGTAGAACTGTCCCCTCTACTTCCCCTTCTATCTGTGGTGTGTTTGTGTGTGTAGAACTGTCCCCTCTACTTCCCCTTCTATCTGGGGTGTGTTTGTCTGTAGAACTGTCCCCTCTACTTCCCCTTCTATCTGGGGTGTGTTTTTGTGTGTAGAACTGTCCCCTCTACCTCACCTTCTATCTGGGGTGTGTTTGTGTGTGTTGAACTGTCCCCTCTACTTCCCCTTCTATCTGTGGTGTGTTTGTGTGTAGAACTGCCCCCTCTACCTTCCCTTCTATCTGGGGTGTGTTTGTGTGTAGAACTGTCCCCTCTACTTCCCCTTCTATCTGGGGTGTGTTTGTGTGTGTAGAACTGTCCCCTCTACTTCCCCTTCTATCTGGGGTGTGTTTGTGTGTAGAACTGTCCCCTCTACCTCCCCTTCTATCTGGGGTGTGTTTGTGTGTAGAACTGTCCCCTCTACTTCCCCTTCTATCTGGGGTGTGTTTGTGTGTAGAACTGTCCCCTCTACTTCCCCTTCTATCTGTGGTGTGTTTGTGTGTGTAGAACTGTCCCCTCTACTTCCCCTTCTATCTGGGGTGTGTTTGTGTGTGTAGAACTGTCCCCTCTACTTCCCCTTCTATCTGGGGTGTGTTTGTGTGTAGAACTGTCCCCTCTACTTCCCCTTCTATCTGTGGTGTGTTTGTGTGTGTAGAACTGTCCCCTCTACTTCCCCTTCTATCTGGGGTGTGTTTGTGTGTGTAGAACTGTCCCCTCTACTTCCCCTTCTATCTGGGGTGTGTTTGTGTGTGTAGAACTGTCCCCTCTACTTCCCCTTCTATCTGGGGTGTGTTTGTGTGTAGAACTGTCCCCTCTACCTCCCCTTCTATCTGGGGTGTGTTTGTGTGTAGAACTGTCCCCTCTACTTCCCCTTCTATCTGGGGTGTGTTTGTGTGTAGAACTGTCCCCTCTACTTCCCCTTCTATCTGTGGTGTGTTTGTGTGTGTAGAACTGTCCCCTCTACTTCCCCTTCTATCTGGGGTGTGTTTGTCTGTAGAACTGTCCCCTCTACTTCCCCTTCTATCTGGGGTGTGTTTTTGTGTGTAGAACTGTCCCCTCTACCTCACCTTCTATCTGGGGTGTGTTTGTGTGTGTTGAACTGTCCCCTCTACTTCCCCTTCTATCTTTGGTGTGTTTGTTTATGTAGAACTGTCCCCTCTACTTCCCCTTCTATCTGTGGTGTGTTTGTGTGTAGAACTGCCCCCTCTACCTTCCCTTCTATCTGGGGTGTGTTTGTGTGTAGAACTGTCCCCTCTACTTCCCCTTCTATCTGGGGTGTGTTTGTTTATGTAGAACTGTCCCCTCTACTTCCCCTTCTATCTGTGGTGTGTTTGTGTGTGTAGAACTGTCCCCTCTACTCCCCCTTCTATCTGTGGTGTGTTTGTGTGTAGAACTGTCACCTCTACTTCCCCTTCTATCTGGGGTGTGTTTGTGTGAAGAAGTGACCCCTCTACTTCCCCTACTATCTGGGGTGTGTTTGTGTGTAGAACTGTCCCCTCTACCTCCCCTTCTATCTGGGGTGTGTTTGTGTGTAGAACTGTCCCCTCTACCTCCCCTTCTATCTGGGGTGTGTTTGTGTGGGTAGAACTGTCCCCTCTACTTCCCCTTCTATCTGTGGTGTGTTTGTGTGTGTAGAACTGTCCCCTCTACTTCCCCTTCTATCTGTGGTGTGTTTGTGTGTGTAGAACTGTCCCCTCTACTTCCCCTTCTATCTGTGGTGTGTTTGTGTGTGTAGAACTGTCCCCTCTACCTCCCCTTCTATCTGGGGTGTGTTTGTGTGTAGAACTGTCCCCTCTACCCCCCCTTCTATCTGTGGTGTGTTTGTGTGTGTAGAACTGTCCCCTCTACCATCCCTTCTATCTGGGGTGTGTTTGTGTGTAGAACTGTCCCCTCTACTTCCCCTTCTATCTGGGGTGTGTTTGTGTGTAGAACTGTCCCCTCTACTTCCCCTTCTATCTGGGGTGTTTGTGTGTAGAACTGTCCCCTCTACTTCCCCTTCTATCTGTGGTGTGTTTGTGTGTGTAGAACTGTCCCCTCTACTTCCCCTTCTATCTGGGGTGTGTTTGTGTGTGTAGAACTGTCCCCTCTACCTCCCCTTCTATTTGGGGTGTGTTTGTGTGTAGAACTGTCCCCTCTACCTCCCCTTCTATCTGTGGTGTGTTTGTGTGTGTAGAACTGTCCCCTCTACCTCACCTTCTATCTGGGGTGTGTTTGTGTGTAGAACTGTCCCCTCTACTTCCCCTTCTATCTGGGGTGTGTTTGTGTGTAGAACTGTCCCCTCTACCTCCCCTTCTATCTGTGGTGTGTTTGTGTGTGTAGAACTGTCCCCTCTACTTCCCCTTCTATCTGTGGTGTGTTTGTGTTGTAGAACTGTCCCCTCTACTTCCCCTTCTATCTGGGGTGTGTTTGTGTGTAGAACTGTCCCCTCTACTTCCCCTTCTATCTGGGGTGTGTTTGTGTGTAGAACTGTCCCCTCTACTTCCCCTTCTATCTGTGGTGTGTTTGTGTGTGTAGAACTGTCCCCTCTACTTCCCCTTCTATCTGTGGTGTGTTTGTGTGTAGAACTGTCCCCTCTACTTCCCCTTCTATCTGGGGTGTGTTTGTGTGTAGAACTGTCCCCTCTACTTCCCCTTCTATCTGGGGTGTGTTTGTGTGTAGAACTGTCCCCTCTACTTCCCCTTCTATCTGGGGTGTGTTTGTGTGTAGAACTGTCCCCTCTACCTCCCCTTCTATCTGGGGTGTGTTTGTGTGGTAGAACTGTCCCCTCTACTTCCCCTTCTATCTGGGGTGTGTTTGTGTGTGTAGAACTGTCCCCTCTACTTCCCCTTCTATCTGTGGTGTGTTTGTGTGTGTAGAACTGTCCCCTCTACTTCCCCTTCTATCTGTGGTGTGTTTGTGTGTGTAGAACTGTCCCCTCTACTTCCCCTTCTATCTGGGGTGTGTTTGTGTGTAGAACTGTCCCCTCTACCTCCCCTTCTATCTGTGGTGTGTTTGTGTGTGTAGAACTGTCCCCTCTACCATCCCTTCTATCTGGGGTGTGTTTGTGTGTAGAACTGTCCCCTCTACTTCCCCTTCTATCTGGGGTGTGTTTGTGTGTAGAACTGTCCCCTCTACTTCCCCTTCTATCTGGGGTGTTTGTGTGTAGAACTGTCCCCTCTACTTCCCCTTCTATCTGTGGTGTGTTTGTGTGTGTAGAACTGTCCCCTCTACTTCCCCTTCTATCTGGGGTGTGTTTGTGTGTGTAGAACTGTCCCCTCTACCTCCCCTTCTATTTGGGGTGTGTTTGTGTGTAGAACTGTCCCCTCTACCTCCCCTTCTATCTGTGGTGTGTTTGTGTGTGTAGAACTGTCCCCTCTACCTCACCTTCTATCTGGGGTGTGTTTGTGTGTAGAACTGTCCCCTCTACTTCCCCTTCTATCTGGGGTGTGTTTGTGTGTAGAACTGTCCCCTCTACCTCCCCTTCTATCTGGGGTGTGTTTGTGTGTAGAACTGTCCCCTCTACTTCCCCTTCTATCTGTGGTGTGTTTGTGTGTGTAGAACTGTCCCCTCTACTTCCCCTTCTATCTGGGGTGTGTTTGTGTGTAGAACTGTCCCCTCTACCTCCCCTTCTATCTGGGGTGTGTTTGTGTGTAGAACTGTCCCCTCTACTTCCCCTTCTATCTGGGGTGTGTTTGTGTGTAGAACTGTCCCCTCTACCTCCCCTTCTATCTGGGGTGTGTTTGTGTGTAGAACTGTCCCCTCTACTTCCCCTTCTATCTGTGGTGTGTTTGTGTGTGTAGAACTGTCCCCTCTACTCCCCTTCTATCTGGGGTGTGTTTGTGTGTAGAACTGTCCCCTCTACTTCCCCTTCTATCTGGGGTGTGTTTGTGTGTGTAGAACTGTCCCCTCTACTTCCCCTTCTATCTGGGGTGTGTTTGTGTGTGTAGAACTGTCCCCTCTACTTCCCCTTCTATCTGGGGTGTGTTTGTGTGTAGAACTGTCCCCTCTACTTCCCCTTCTATCTGTGGTGTGTTTGTGTGTGTAGAACTGTCCCCTCTACTTCCCCTTCTATCTGGGGTGTGTTTGTGTGTGTAGAACTGTCCCCTCTACTTCCCCTTCTATCTGTGGTGTGTTTGTGTGTGTAGAACTGTCCCCTCTACCTCCCCTTCTATCTGGGGTGTGTTTGTGTGTAGAACTGTCCCCTCTACCTCCCCTTCTATCTGTGGTGTGTTTGTGTGTGTAGAACTGTCCCCTCTACCTCCCCTTCTATCTGGGGTGTGTTTGTGTGTAGAACTGTCCCCTCTACTTCCCCTTCTATCTGGGGTGTGTTTGTGTGTAGAACTGTCCCCTCTACCTCCCCTTCTATCTGGGTGTGTTTGTGTGTAGAACTGTCCCCTCTACCTCCCCTTCTATCTGTGGTGTGTTTGTGTGTGTAGAACTGTCCCCTCTACTTCCCCTTCTATCTGGGGTGTGTTTGTGTGTGTAGAACTGTCCCCTCTACCTCCCCTTCTATCTGGGGTGTGTTTGTGTGTAGAACTGTCCCCTCTACCTCCCCTTCTATCTGTGGTGTGTTTGTGTGTGTAGAACTGTCCCCTCTACCTCCCCTTCTATCTGGGGTGTGTTTGTGTGTAGAACTGTCCCCTCTACTTCCCCTTCTATCTGGGGTGTGTTTGTGTGTAGAACTGTCCCCTCTACCTTCCCCTTCTATCTGTGGTGTGTTTGTGTGTGTAGAACTGTCCCCTCTACTTCCCCTTCTATCTGTGGTGTGTTTGTTGTGTAGAACTGTCCCCTCTACTTCCCCTTCTATCTGGGGTGTGTTTGTGTGTAGAACTGTCCCCTCTACTTCCCCTTCTATCTGGGGTGTGTTTGTGTTGTAGAACTGTCCCCTCTACTTCCCCTTCTATCTGTGGTGTGTTTGTGTGTGTAGAACTGTCCCCTCTACTTCCCCTTCTATCTGTGGTGTGTTTGTGTGTAGAACTGTCACCTCTACTTCCCCTTCTATCTGGGGTGTGTTTGTGTGAAGAAGTGACCCCTCTACTTCCCCTACTATCTGGGGTGTGTTTGTGTGTAGAACTGTCCCCTCTACCTCCCCTTCTATCTGGGGTGTGTTTGTGTGTAGAACTGTCCCCTCTACCTCCCCTTCTATCTGGGGTGTGTTTGTGTGTGTAGAACTGTCCCCTCTACTTCCCCTTCTATCTGGGGTGTGTTTGTGTGTGTAGAACTGTCCCCTCTACTTCCCCTTCTATCTGGGGTGTGTTTGTGTGTGTAGAACTGTCCCCTCTACTTCCCCTTCTATCTGTGGTGTGTTTGTGTGTGTAGAACTGTCCCCTCTACCTCCCCTTCTATCTGGGGTGTGTTTGTGTGTAGAACTGTCCCCTCTACCCCCCCTTCTATCTGTGGTGTGTTTGTGTGTGTAGAACTGTCCCCTCTACCATCCCTTCTATCTGGGGTGTGTTTGTGTGTAGAACTGTCCCCTCTACTTCCCCTTCTATCTGGGGTGTGTTTGTGTGTAGAACTGTCCCCTCTACTTCCCCTTCTATCTGGGGTGTTTGTGTGTAGAACTGTCCCCTCTACTTCCCCTTCTATCTGTGGTGTGTTTGTGTGTGTAGAACTGTCCCCTCTACTTCCCCTTCTATCTGGGGTGTGTTTGTGTGTGTAGAACTGTCCCCTCTACCTCCCCTTCTATTTGGGGTGTGTTTGTGTGTAGAACTGTCCCCTCTACCTCCCCTTCTATCTGTGGTGTGTTTGTGTGTGTAGAACTGTCCCCTCTACCTCACCTTCTATCTGGGGTGTGTTTGTGTGTAGAACTGTCCCCTCTACTTCCCCTTCTATCTGGGGTGTGTTTGTGTGTAGAACTGTCCCCTCTACCTCCCCTTCTATCTGGGGTGTGTTTGTGTGTAGAACTGTCCCCTCTATTTCCCCTTCTATCTGTGGTGTGTTTGTGTGTGTAGAACTGTCCCCTCTACCTCCCCTTCTATCTGGGGTGTGTTTGTGTGTAGAACTGTCCCCTCTACTTCCCCTTCTATCTGGGGTGTGTTTGTGTGTAGAACTGTCCCCTCTACTTCCCCTTCTATCTGGGGTGTGTTTGTGTGTGTAGAACTGTCCCCTCTACCTCCCCTTCTATCTGGGGTGTGTTTGTGTGTAGAACTGTCCCCTCTATTTCCCCTTCTATCTGTGGTGTGTTTGTGTGTGTAGAACTGTCCCCTCTACTTCCCCTTCTATCTGGGGTGTGTTTGTGTGTAGAACTGTCCCCTCTACTTCCCCTTCTATCTGGGGTGTGTTTGTGTGTGTAGAACTGTCCCCTCTACTTCCCCTTCTATCTGGGTGTGTTTGTGTGTGTAGAACTGTCCCCTCTACTTCCCCTTCTATCTGGGGTGTGTTTGTGTGTAGAACTGTCCCCTCTATTTCCCCTTCTATCTGTGGTGTGTTTGTGTGTGTAGAACTGTCCCCTCTACTTCCCCTTCTATCTGGGGTGTGTTTGTGTGTGTAGAACTGTCCCCTCTACTTCCCCTTCTATCTGGGGTGTGTTTGTGTGTGTAGAACTGTCCCCTCTACCTCCCCTTCTATCTGGGGTGTGTTTGTGTGTAGAACTGTCCCCTCTACCTCCCCTTCTATCTGTGGTGTGTTTGTGTGTGTAGAACTGTCCCCTCTACCTCCCCTTCTATCTGGGGTGTGTTTGTGTGTAGAACTGTCCCCTCTACTTCCCCTTCTATCTGGGGTGTGTTTGTGTGTAGAACTGTCCCCTCTACTTCCCCTTCTATCTGTGGTGTGTTTGTGTGTGTAGAACTGTCCCCTCTACCTCCCCTTCTATCTGGGGTGTGTTTGTGTGTAGAACTGTCCCCTCTACTTCCCCTTCTATCTGTGGTGTGTTTGTGTGTGTAGAACTGTCCCCTCTACTTCCCCTTCTATCTGGGGTGTGTTTGTGTGTAGAACTGTCCCCTCTACTTCCCCTTCTATCTGTGGTGTGTTTGTGTGTAGAACTGTCCCCTCTACTTCCCCTTCTATCTGTGGTGTGTGTGTGTGTAGAACTGTCCCCTCTACTTCCCCTTCTATCTGTGGTGTGTTTGTGTGTAGAACTGTCCCCTCTACCTCACCTTCTATCTGGGGTGTGTTTGTGTGTAGAACTGTCCCCTCTACTTCCCCTTCTATCTGGGGTGTGTTTGTGTGTAGAACTGTCCCCTCTACTTCCCCTTCTATCTGGGGTGTGTTTGTGTGTAGAACTGTCCCCTCTACTTCCCCTTCTATCTGTGGTGTGTTTGTGTGTGTAGAACTGTCCCCTCTACCTCCCCTTCTATCTGGGGTGTGTTTGTGTGTAGAACTGTCCCCTCTACTTCCCCTTCTATCTGGGGTGTGTTTGTGTGTGTAGAACTGTCCCCTCTACTTCCCCTTCTATCTGGGGTGTGTTTGTGTGTGTAGAACTGTCCCCTCTACCTCCCCTTCTATCTGGGGTGTGTTTGTGTGTAGAACTGTCCCCTCTACCTCCCCTTCTATCTGTGGTGTGTTTGTGTGTGTAGAACTGTCCCCTCTACCTCACCTTCTATCTGGGGTGTGTTTGTGTGTAGAACTGTCCCCTCTACTTCCCCTTCTATCTGGGGTGTGTTTGTGTGTAGAACTGTCCCCTCTACCTCCCCTTCTATCTGGGGTGTGTTTGTGTGTAGAACTGTCCCCTCTATTTCCCCTTCTATCTGTGGTGTGTTTGTGTGTGTAGAACTGTCCCCTCTACCTCCCCTTCTATCTGGGGTGTGTTTGTGTGTAGAACTGTCCCCTCTACTTCCCCTTCTATCTGGGGTGTGTTTGTGTGTGTAGAACTGTCCCCTCTACTTCCCCTTCTATCTGGGGTGTGTTTGTGTGTGTAGAACTGTCCCCTCTACTTCCCCTTCTATCTGGGGTGTGTTTGTGTGTAGAACTGTCCCCTCTACTTCCCCTTCTATCTGTGGTGTGTTTGTGTGTGTAGAACTGTCCCCTCTACTTCCCCTTCTATCTGGGGTGTGTTTGTGTGTGTAGAACTGTCCCCTCTACTTCCCCTTCTATCTGGGGTGTGTTTGTGTGTAGAACTGTCCCCTCTATTTCCCCTTCTATCTGTGGTGTGTTTGTGTGTGTAGAACTGTCCCCTCTACTTCCCCTTCTATCTGGGGTGTGTTTGTGTGTGTAGAACTGTCCCCTCTACTTCCCCTTCTATCTGGGGTGTGTTTGTGTGTGTAGAACTGTCCCCTCTACTTCCCCTTCTATCTGGGGTGTGTTTGTGTGTAGAACTGTCCCCTCTACTTCCCCTTCTATCTGTGGTGTGTTTGTGTGTGTAGAACTGTCCCCTCTACTTCCCCTTCTATCTGGGGTGTGTTTGTGTGTGTAGAACTGTCCCCTCTACTTCCCCTTCTATCTGGGGTGTGTTTGTGTGTAGAACTGTCCCCTCTACTTCCCCTTCTATCTGTGGTGTGTTTGTGTGTGTAGAACTGTCCCCTCTACTTCCCCTTCTATCTGGGGTGTGTTTGTGTGTGTAGAACTGTCCCCTCTACTTCCCCTTCTATCTGTGGTGTGTTTGTGTGTGTAGAACTGTCCCCTCTACTTCCCCTTCTATCTGGGGTGTGTTTGTGTGTAGAACTGTCCCCTCTACTTCCCCTTCTATCTGGGGTGTGTTTGTGTGTAGAACTGTCCCCTCTACTTCCCCTTCTATCTGGGGTGTGTTTGTGTGTAGAACTGTCCCCTCTACTTCCCCTTCTATCTGGGGTGTGTTTGTGTGTGTAGAACTGTCCCCTCTACTTCCCCTTCTATCTGGGGTGTGTTTGTGTGTGTAGAACTGTCCCCTCTACTTCCCCTTCTATCTGGGGTGTGTTTGTGTGTGTCGAACTGTCCCCTCTACTTCCCCTTCTATCTGGGGTGTCTTTGTGTGTAGAACTGTCCCCTCTACCCCCCCTTCTATCTGTGGTGTGTTTGTGTGTGTAGAACTGTCCCCTCTACCATCCCTTCTATCTGGGGTGTGTTTGTGTGTAGAACTGTCCCCTCTACTTCCCCTTCTATCTGGGGTGTGTTTGTGTGTAGAACTGTCCCCTCTACTTCCCCTTCTATCTGGGGTGTTTGTGTGTAGAACTGTCCCCTCTACCTCCCCTTCTATCTGTGGTGTGTTTGTGTGTGTAGAACTGTCCCCTCTACTTCCCCTTCTATCTGGGGTGTGTTTGTGTGTGTAGAACTGT
The DNA here is from genome assembly GCF_029448725.1 of Salvelinus fontinalis. NCBI lineage: Eukaryota > Metazoa > Chordata > Actinopteri > Salmoniformes > Salmonidae > Salvelinus > Salvelinus fontinalis. Next base: position 78,856,010 of record NC_074665.1, read on the forward strand.
CCCCTCTACCTCCCCTTCTATTTGGGGTGTGTTTGTGTGTAGAACTGTCCCCTCTACCTCCCCTTCTATCTGTGGTGTGTTTGTGTGTGTAGAACTGTCCCCTCTACCTCACCTTCTATCTGGGGTGTGTTTGTGTGTAGAACTGTCCCCTCTACTTCCCCTTCTATCTGGGGTGTGTTTGTGTGTAGAACTGTCCCCTCTACCTCCCCTTCTATCTGGGGTGTGTTTGTGTGTAGAACTGTCCCCTCTATTTCCCCTTCTATCTGTGGTGTGTTTGTGTGTGTAGAACTGTCCCCTCTACCTCCCCTTCTATCTGGGGTGTGTTTGTGTGTAGAACTGTCCCCTCTACTTCCCCTTCTATCTGGGGTGTGTTTGTGTGTGTAGAACTGTCCCCTCTACTTCCCCTTCTATCTGGGATGTGTTTGTGTGTGTAGAACTGTCCCCTCTACCTCCCCTTCTATCTGGGGTGTGTTTGTGTGTAGAACTGTCCCCTCTATTTCCCCTTCTATCTGTGGTGTGTTTGTGTGTGTAGAACTGTCCCCTCTACTTCCCCTTCTATCTGGGGTGTGTTTGTGTGTGTAGAACTGTCCCCTCTACTTCCCCTTCTATCTGGGGTGTGTTTGTGTGTAGAACTGTCCCCTCTATTTCCCCTTCTATCTGTGGTGTGTTTGTGTGTGTAGAACTGTCCCCTCTACTTCCCCTTCTATCTGGGGTGTGTTTGTGTGTGTAGAACTGTCCCCTCTACTTCCCCTCCTATCTGGGGTGTGTTTGTGTGTGTAGAACTGTCCCCTCTACTTCCCCTTCTATCTGGGGTGTGTTTGTGTGTAGAACTGTCCCCTCTACCTCCCCTTCTATCTGGGGTGTGTTTGTGTGTAGAACTGTCCCCTCTACTTCCCCTTCTATCTGGGGTGTGTTTGTGTGTAGAACTGTCCCCTCTACTTCCCCTTCTATCTGTGGTGTGTTTGTGTGTGTAGAACTGTCCCCTCTACTTCCCCTTCTATCTGGGGTGTGTTTGTCTGTAGAACTGTCCCCTCTACTTCCCCTTCTATCTGTGGTGTGTTTGTGTGTAGAACTGTCCCCTCTACTTCCCCTTCTATCTGTGGTGTGTTTGTGTGTAGAACTGTCCCCTCTACTTCCCCTTCTATCTGTGGTGTGTTTGTGTGTAGAACTGTCCCCTCTACTTCCCCTTCTATCTGTGGTGTGTTTGTGTGTAGAACTGTCCCCTCTACCTCCCCTTCTATCTGTGGTGTGTGTGTGTGTAGAACTGTCCCCTCTACTTCCCCTTCTATCTGGGGTGTGTTTGTGTGTAGAACTCTCCCCTCTACCTCCCCTTCTATCTGGGGTGTGTTTGTGTGTAGAACTGTCCCCTCTACTTCCCCTTCTATCTGGGGTGTGTTTGTGTGTAGAACTGTCCCCTCTACCTCCCCTTCTATCTGTGGTGTGTTTGTGTGTGTCGAACTGTCCCCTCTACTTCCCCTTCTATCTGGGTTGTCTTTGTGTGTAGAACTGTCCCCTCTACCCCCCCTTCTATCTGTGGTGTGTTTGTGTGTGTAGAAGTGTCCCCTCTACTTCCCCTTCTATCTGGGGTGTGTTTTTGTGTGTAGAACTGTCCCCTCTGCTTCCCCTTCTATCTGGGGTGTGTTTGTGTGTAGAACTGTCCCCTCTATTTCCCCTTCTATCTGTGGTGTGTTTTTGTGTGTGTAGAACTGTCCCCTCTACTTCCCCTTCTATCTGGGGTGTGTTTGTGTGTGTAGAACTGTCCCCTCTACTTTCCCTTCTATCTGGGGTGTGTTTGTGTGTAGAACTGTCCCCTCTACCTCCCCTTCTATCTGGGGTGTGTTTGTGTGTAGAACTGTCCCCTCTACTTCCCCTTCTATCTGGGATGTGTTTGTGTGTGTAGAACTGTCCCCTCTACTTCCCCTTCTATCTGGGGTGTGTTTGTGTGTAGAACTGTCCCCTCTACTTCCCCTTCTATCTGTGGTGTGTTTGTGTGTGTAGAACTGTCACCTCTACTTCCCCTTCTATCTGGGGTGTGTTTGTGTGTGTAGAACTGTCCCCTCTACTTCCCCTTCTATCTGGGGTGTGTTTGTGTGTAGAACTGTCCCCTCTATTTCCCCTTCTATCTGTGGTGTGTTTGTGTGTGTAGAACTGTCCCCTCTACTTCCCCTTCTATCTGGGGTGTGTTTGTGTGTGTAGAACTGTCCCCTCTACTTCCCCTTCTATCTGGGGTGTGTTTGTGTGTGTAGAACTGTCCCCTCTACTTCCCCTTCTATCTGGGGTGTGTTTGTGTGTAGAACTGTCCCCTCTACCTCCCCTTCTATCTGGGGTGTGTTTGTGTGTAGAACTGTCCCCTCTACTTCCCCTTCTATCTGGGGTGTGTTTGTGTGTAGAACTGTCCCCTCTACTTCCCCTTCTATCTGTGGTGTGTTTGTGTGTGTAGAACTGTCCCCTCTACTTCCCCTTCTATCTGGGGTGTGTTTGTCTGTAGAACTGTCCCCTCTACTTCCCCTTCTATCTGGGGTGTGTTTTTGTGTGTAGAACTGTCCCCTCTACTTCCCCTTCTATCTGGGGTGTGTTTGTGTGTAGAACTGTCCCCTCTACTTCCCCTTCTATCTGTGGTGTGTTTGTGTGTGTAGAACTGTCCCCTCTACTTCCCCTTCTATCTGGGGTGTGTTTGTGTGTGTAGAACTGTCCCCTCTACTTCCCCTTCTATCTGGGGTGTGTTTGTGTGTGTAGAACTGTCCCCTCTACTTCCCCTTCTATCTGTGGTGTGTTTGTGTGTGTAGAACTGTCCCCTCTACTTCCCCTTCTATCTGGGGTGTGTTTGTGTGTAGAACTGTCCCCTCTACCTCCCCTTCTATCTGGGGTGTGTTTGTGTGTGTAGAACTGTCCCCTCTACTTCCCCTTCTATCTGGGGTGTGTTTGTGTGTAGAACTGTCCCCTCTACTTCCCCTTCTATCTGTGGTGTGTTTGTGTGTGTAGAACTGTCCCCTCTACTTCCCCTTCTATCTGGGGTGTGTTTGTGTGTGTAGAACTGTCCCCTCTACTTCCCCTTCTATCTGGGGTGTGTTTGTGTGTGTAGAACTGTCCCCTCTACTTCCCCTTCTATCTGGGGTGTGTTTGTGTGTAGAACTGTCCCCTCTACCTCCCCTTCTATCTGGGGTGTGTTTGTGTGTAGAACTGTCCCCTCTACTTCCCCTTCTATCTGGGGTGTGTTTGTGTGTAGAACTGTCCCCTCTACTTCCCCTTCTATCTGTGGTGTGTTTGTGTGTGTAGAACTGTCCCCTCTACTTCCCCTTCTATCTGGGGTGTGTTTGTCTGTAGAACTGTCCCCTCTACTTCCCCTTCTATCTGGGGTGTGTTTGTGTGTAGAACTGTCCCCTCTACTTCCCCTTCTATCTGTGGTGTGTTTGTGTGTAGAACTGTCCCCTCTACTTCCCCTTCTATCTGTGGTGTGTTTGTGTGTAGAACTGTCCCCTCTACTTCCCCTTCTATCTGTGGTGTGTTTGTGTGTAGAACTGTCCCCTCTACCTCCCCTTCTATCTGTGGTGTGTTGTGTGTGTAGAACTGTCCCCTCTACTTCCCCTTCTATCTGGGGTGTGTTTGTGTGTAGAACTGTCCCCTCTACCTCCCCTTCTATCTGGGGTGTGTTTGTGTGTAGAACTGTCCCCTCTACTTCCCCTTCTATCTGGGGTGTGTTTGTGTGTAGAACTGTCCCCTCTACCTCCCCTTCTATCTGTGGTGTGTTTGTGTGTGTCGAACTGTCCCCTCTACTTCCCCTTCTATCTGGGGTGTGTTTGTGTGTAGAACTGTCCCCTCTACCTCCCCTTCTATCTGTGGTGTGTTTGTGTGTGTAGAACTGTCCCCTCTACTTCCCCTTCTATCTGGGGTGTGTTTGTGTGTGTAGAACTGTCCCCTCTACCTCCCCTTCTATCTGGGGTGTGTTTGTGTGTAGAACTGTCCCCTCTACTTCCCCTTCTATCTGTGGTGTGTTTGTGTGTGTAGAACTGTCCCCTCTACCTCCCCTTCTATCTGGGGTGTGTTTGTGTGTGTAGAACTGTCCCCTCTACTTCCCCTTCTATCTGGGGTGTGTTTGTGTGTAGAACTGTCCCCTCTACCTCCCCTTCTATCTGGGGTGTGTTTGTGTGTAGAACTGTCCCCTCTACTTCCCCTTCTATCTGGGGTGTGTTTGTGTGTGTAGAACTGTCCCCTCTACTTCCCCTTCTATCTGGGGTGTGTTTGTGTGTAGAACTGTCCCCTCTACTTCCCCTTCTATCTGTGGTGTGTTTGTGTGTGTAGAACTGTCCCCTCTACTTCCCCTTCTATCTGGGGTGTGTTTGTGTGTGTAGAACTGTCCCCTCTACTTCCCCTTCTATCTGGGGTGTGTTTGTGTGTAGAACTGTCCCCTCTATTTCCCCTTCTATCTGTGGTGTGTTTGTGTGTGTAGAACTGTCCCCTCTACTTCCCCTTCTATCTGGGGTGTGTTTGTGTGTGTAGAACTGTCCCCTCTACTTCCCCTTCTATCTGGGGTGTGTTTGTGTGTGTAGAACTGTCCCCTCTACTTCCCCTTCTATCTGGGGTGTGTTTGTGTGTAGAACTGTCCCCTCTACCTCCCCTTCTATCTGGGGTGTGTTTGTGTGTAGAACTGTCCCCTCTACTTCCCCTTCTATCTGGGGTGTGTTTGTGTGTAGAACTGTCCCCTCTACTTCCCCTTCTATCTGTGGTGTGTTTGTGTGTGTAGAACTGTCCCCTCTACTTCCCCTTCTATCTGGGGTGTGTTTGTGTGTAGAACTGTCCCCTCTACTTCCCCTTCTATCTGGGGTGTGTTTTTGTGTGTAGAACTGTCCCCTCTACTTCCCCTTCTATCTGGGGTGTGTTTGTGTGTAGAACTGTCCCCTCTACTTCCCCTTCTATCTGTGGTGTGTTTGTGTGTGTAGAACTGTCCCCTCTACTTCCCCTTCTATCTGGGGTGTGTTTGTGTGTGTAGAACTGTCCCCTCTACTTCCCCTTCTATCTGGGGTGTGTTTGTGTGTGTAGAACTGTCCCCTCTACTTCCCCTTCTATCTGTGGTGTGTTTGTGTGTGTCGAACTGTCCCCTCTACTTCCCCTTCTATCTGGGGTGTCTTTGTGTGTAGAACTGTCCCCTCTACCCCCCCTTCTATCTGTGGTGTGTTTGTGTGTGTAGAACTGTCCCCTCTACCATCCCTTCTATCTGGGGTGTGTTTGTGTGTAGAACTGTCCCCTCTACTTCCCCTTCTATCTGGGGTGTGTTTGTGTGTAGAACTGTCCCCTCTACTTCCCCTTCTATCTGGGGTGTTTGTGTGTAGAACTGTCCCCTCTACCTCCCCTTCTATCTGTGGTGTGTTTGTGTGTGTAGAACTGTCCCCTCTACTTCCCCTTCTATCTGGGGTGTGTTTGTGTGTGTAGAACTGTCCCCTCTACCTCCCCTTCTATTTGGGGTGTGTTTGTGTGTAGAACTGTCCCCTCTACCTCCCCTTCTATCTGTGGTGTGTTTGTGTGTGTAGAACTGTCCCCTCTACCTCACCTTCTATCTGGGGTGTGTTTGTGTGTAGAACTGTCCCCTCTACTTCCCCTTCTATCTGGGGTGTGTTTGTGTGTAGAACTGTCCCCTCTACCTCCCCTTCTATCTGGGGTGTGTTTGTGTGTAGAACTGTCCCCTCTATTTCCCCTTCTATCTGTGGTGTGTTTGTGTGTGTAGAACTGTCCCCTCTACTTCCCCTTCTATCTGGGGTGTGTTTGTGTGTAGAACTGTCCCCTCTACTTCCCCTTCTATCTGGGGTGTGTTTGTGTGTGTAGAACTGTCCCCTCTACTTCCCCTTCTATCTGGGATGTGTTTGTGTGTGTAGAACTGTCCCCTCTACCTCCCCTTCTATCTGGGGTGTGTTTGTGTGTAGAACTGTCCCCTCTATTTCCCCTTCTATCTGTGGTGTGTTTGTGTGTGTAGAACTGTCCCCTCTACTTCCCCTTCTATCTGGGGTGTGTTTGTGTGTGTAGAACTGTCCCCTCTACTTCCCCTTCTATCTGGGGTGTGTTTGTGTGTAGAACTGTCCCCTCTACTTCCCCTTCTATCTGTGGTGTGTTTGTGTGTGTAGAACTGTCCCCTCTACTTCCCCTTCTATCTGGGGTGTGTTTGTGTGTGTAGAACTGTCCCCTCTACTTCCCCTTCTATCTGGGGTGTGTTTGTGTGTGTAGAACTGTCCCCTCTACTTCCCCTTCTATCTGGGGTGTGTTTGTGTGTAGAACTGTCCCCTCTACCTCCCCTTCTATCTGGGGTGTGTTTGTGTGTAGAACTGTCCCCTCTACTTCCCCTTCTATCTGGGGTGTGTTTGTGTGTAGAACTGTCCCCTCTACTTCCCCTTCTATCTGTGGTGTGTTTGTGTGTGTAGAACTGTCCCCTCTACTTCCCCTTCTATCTGGGGTGTGTTTGTCTGTAGAACTGTCCCCTCTACTTCCCCTTCTATCTGTGGTGTGTTTGTGTGTAGAACTGTCCCCTCTACTTCCCCTTCTATCTGTGGTGTGTTTGTGTGTAGAACTGTCCCCTCTACTTCCCCTTCTATCTGTGGTGTGTTTGTGTGTAGAACTGTCCCCTCTACTTCCCCTTCTATCTGTGGTGTGTTTGTGTGTAGAACTGTCCCCTCTACCTCCCCTTCTATCTGTGGTGTGTGTGTGTGTAGAACTGTCCCCTCTACTTCCCCTTCTATCTGGGGTGTGTTTGTGTGTAGAACTCTCCCCTCTACCTCCCCTTCTATCTGGGGTGTGTTTGTGTGTAGAACTGTCCCCTCTACTTCCCCTTCTATCTGGGGTGTGTTTGTGTGTAGAACTGTCCCCTCTACCTCCCCTTCTATCTGTGGTGTGTTTGTGTGTGTCGAACTGTCCCCTCTACTTCCCCTTCTATCTGGGTTGTCTTTGTGTGTAGAACTGTCCCCTCTACCCCCCCTTCTATCTGTGGTGTGTTTGTGTGTGTAGAAGTGTCCCCTCTACTTCCCCTTCTATCTGGGGTGTGTTTTTGTGTGTAGAACTGTCCCCTCTGCTTCCCCTTCTATCTGGGGTGTGTTTGTGTGTAGAACTGTCCCCTCTATTTCCCCTTCTATCTGTGGTGTGTTTTTGTGTGTGTAGAACTGTCCCCTCTACTTCCCCTTCTATCTGGGGTGTGTTTGTGTGTGTAGAACTGTCCCCTCTACTTCCCCTTCTATCTGGGGTGTGTTTGTGTGTAGAACTGTCCCCTCTACCTCCCCTTCTATCTGGGGTGTGTTTGTGTGTAGAACTGTCCCCTCTACTTCCCCTTCTATCTGGGATGTGTTTGTGTGTGTAGAACTGTCCCCTCTACTTCCCCTTCTATCTGGGGTGTGTTTGTGTGTAGAACTGTCCCCTCTATTTCCCCTTCTATCTGTGGTGTGTTTGTGTGTGTAGAACTGTCCCCTCTACTTCCCCTTCTATCTGGGGTGTGTTTGTGTGTGTAGAACTGTCCCCTCTACTTCCCCTTCTATCTGGGGTGTGTTTGTGTGTGTAGAACTGTCCCCTCTACTTCCCCTTCTATCTGGGGTGTGTTTGTGTGTAGAACTGTCCCCTCTACCTCCCCTTCTATCTGGGGTGTGTTTGTGTGTAGAACTGTCCCCTCTACTTCCCCTTCTATCTGGGGTGTGTTTGTGTGTAGAACTGTCCCCTCTACTTCCCCTTCTATCTGTGGTGTGTTTGTGTGTGTAGAACTGTCCCCTCTACTTCCCCTTCTATCTGGGGTGTGTTTGTGTGTGTAGAACTGTCCCCTCTACTTCCCCTTCTATCTGGGGTGTGTTTGTGTGTAGAACTGTCCCCTCTACTTCCCCTTCTATCTGTGGTGTGTTTGTGTGTGTAGAACTGTCCCCTCTACTTCCCCTTCTATCTGGGGTGTGTTTGTGTGTGTAGAACTGTCCCCTCTACTTCCCCTTCTATCTGGGGTGTGTTTGTGTGTGTAGAACTGTCCCCTCTACTTCCCCTTCTATCTGGGGTGTGTTTGTGTGTAGAACTGTCCCCTCTACCTCCCCTTCTATCTGGGGTGTGTTTGTGTGTAGAACTGTCCCCTCTACTTCCCCTTCTATCTGGGGTGTGTTTGTGTGTAGAACTGTCCCCTCTACCTCCCCTTCTATCTGTGGTGTGTTTGTGTGTGTAGAACTGTCCCCTCTACTTCCCCTTCTATCTGGGGTGTGTTTGTGTGTAGAACTGTCCCCTCTACTTCCCCTTCTATCTGGGGTGTGTTTTGTGTGTAGAACTGTCCCCTCTACTTCCCCTTCTATCTGGGGTGTGTTTGTGTGTAGAACTGTCCCCTCTATTTCCCCTTCTATCTGTGGTGTGTTTTTGTGTGTGTAGAACTGTCCCCTCTACTTCCCCTTCTATCTGGGGTGTGTTTGTGTGTGTAGAACTGTCCCCTCTACTTCCCCTTCTATCTGGGGTGTGTTTGTGTGTGTAGAACTGTCCCCTCTACTTCCCCTTCTATCTGTGGTGTGTTTGTGTGTGTCGAACTGTCCCCTCTACTTCCCCTTCTATCTGGGGTGTCTTTGTGTGTAGAACTGTCCCCTCTACCCCCCCTTCTATCTGTGGTGTGTTTGTGTGTGTAGAACTGTCCCCTCTACCATCCCTTCTATCTGGGGTGTGTTTGTGTGTAGAACTGTCCCCTCTACTTCCCCTTCTATCTGGGGTGTGTTTGTGTGTAGAACTGTCCCCTCTACTTCCCCTTCTATCTGGGGTGTTTGTGTGTAGAACTGTCCCCTCTACCTCCCCTTCTATCTGTGGTGTGTTTGTGTGTGTAGAACTGTCCCCTCTACTTCCCCTTCTATCTGGGGTGTGTTTGTGTGTGTAGAACTGTCCCCTCTACCTCCCCTTCTATTTGGGGTGTGTTTGTGTGTAGAACTGTCCCCTCTACCTCCCCTTCTATCTGTGGTGTGTTTGTGTGTGTAGAACTGTCCCCTCTACCTCACCTTCTATCTGGGGTGTGTTTGTGTGTAGAACTGTCCCCTCTACTTCCCCTTCTATCTGGGGTGTGTTTGTGTGTAGAACTGTCCCCTCTACCTCCCCTTCTATCTGGGGTGTGTTTGTGTGTAGAACTGTCCCCTCTATTTCCCCTTCTATCTGTGGTGTGTTTGTGTGTGTAGAACTGTCCCCTCTACCTCCCCTTCTATCTGGGGTGTGTTTGTGTGTAGAACTGTCCCCTCTACTTCCCCTTCTATCTGGGGTGTGTTTGTGTGTGTAGAACTGTCCCCTCTACTTCCCCTTCTATCTGGGATGTGTTTGTGTGTGTAGAACTGTCCCCTCTACTTCCCCTTCTATCTGGGGTGTGTTTGTGTGTGTAGAACTGTCCCCTCTACTTCCCCTTCTATCTGGGGTGTGTTTGTGTGTAGAACTGTCCCCTCTACTTCCCCTTCTATCTGTGGTGTGTTTGTGTGTGTAGAACTGTCCCCTCTACTTCCCCTTCTATCTGGGGTGTGTTTGTCTGTAGAACTGTCCCCTCTACTTCCCCTTCTATCTGTGGTGTGTTTGTGTGTAGAACTGTCCCCTCTACTTCCCCTTCTATCTGTGGTGTGTTTGTGTGTAGAACTGTCCCCTCTACTTCCCCTTCTATCTGTGGTGTGTTTGTGTGTAGAACTGTCCCCTCTACTTCCCCTTCTATCTGTGGTGTGTTTGTGTGTAGAACTGTCCCCTCTACCTCCCCTTCTATCTGTGGTGTGTTGTGTGTGTAGAACTGTCCCCTCTACTTCCCCTTCTATCTGGGGTGTGTTTGTGTGTAGAACTGTCCCCTCTACCTCCCCTTCTATCTGGGGTGTGTTTGTGTGTAGAACTGTCCCCTCTACTTCCCCTTCTATCTGGGGTGTGTTTGTGTGTAGAACTGTCCCCTCTACCTCCCCTTCTATCTGTGGTGTGTTTGTGTGTGTAGAACTGTCCCCTCTACTTCCCCTTCTATCTGGGTTGTCTTTGTGTGTAGAACTGTCCCCTCTACCTCCCCTTCTATCTGTGGTGTGTTTTGTGTGTAGAACTGTCCCCTCTACTTCCCCTTCTATCTGGGGTGTGTTTTTGTGTGTAGAACTGTCCCCTCTACTTCCCCTTCTATCTGGGGTGTGTTTGTGTGTAGAACTGTCCCCTCTACTTCCCCTTCTATCTGTGGTGTGTTTTGTGTGTGTAGAACTGTCCCCTCTACTTCCCCTTCTATCTGGGGTGTGTTTGTGTGTGTAGAACTGTCCCCTCTACTTCCCCTTCTATCTGGGGTGTGTTTGTGTGTAGAACTGTCCCCTCTACCTCCCCTTCTATCTGGGGTGTGTTTGTGTGTAGAACTGTCCCCTCTACTTCCCCTTCTATCTGGGGTGTGTTTGTGTGTGTAGAACTGTCCCCTCTACTTCCCCTTCTATCTGGGGTGTGTTTGTGTGTAGAACTGTCCCCTCTATTTCCCCTTCTATCTGTGGTGTGTTTGTGTGTGTAGAACTGTCACCTCTACTTCCCCTTCTATCTGGGGTGTGTTTGTGTGTGTAGAACTGTCCCCTCTACTTCCCCTTCTATCTGGGGTGTGTTTGTGTGTAGAACTGTCCCCTCTATTTCCCCTTCTATCTGTGGTGTGTTTGTGTGTGTAGAACTGTCCCCTCTACTTCCCCTTCTATCTGGGGTGTGTTTGTGTGTGTAGAACTGTCCCCTCTACTTCCCCTTCTATCTGGGGTGTGTTTGTGTGTAGAACTGTCCCCTCTACTTCCCCTTCTATCTGGGGTGTGTTTGTGTGTAGAACTGTCCCCTCTACTTCCCCTTCTATCTGGGGTGTGTTTGTGTGTAGAACTGTCCCCTCTACTTCCCCTTCTATCTGTGGTGTGTTTGTGTGTGTAGAACTGTCCCCTCTACTTCCCCTTCTATCTGGGGTGTGTTTGTGTGTAGAACTGTCCCCTCTACTTCCCCTTCTATCTGGGGTGTGTTTTTGTGTGTAGAACTGTCCCCTCTACTTCCCCTTCTATCTGGGGTGTGTTTGTGTGTAGAACTGTCCCCTCTATTTCCCCTTCTATCTGTGGTGTGTTTGTGTGTGTAGAACTGTCCCCTCTACCTCCCCTTCTATCTGGGGTGTGTTTGTGTGTGTAGAACTGTCCCCTCTACTTCCCCTTCTATCTGGGGTGTGTTTGTGTGTGTAGAACTGTCCCCTCTACTTCCCCTTCTATCTGTGGTGTGTTTGTGTGTGTAGAACTGTCCCCTCTACTTCCCCTTCTATCTGGGGTGTCTTTGTGTGTAGAACTGTCCCCTCTACCCCCCCTTCTATCTGTGGTGTGTTTGTGTGTGTAGAACTGTCCCCTCTACCATCCCTTCTATCTGGGGTGTGTTTGTGTGTAGAACTGTCCCCTCTACTTCCCCTTCTATCTGGGGTGTGTTTGTGTGTAGAACTGTCCCCTCTACTTCCCCTTCTATCTGGGGTGTTTGTGTGTAGAACTGTCCCCTCTACTTCCCCTTCTATCTGTGGTGTGTTTGTGTGTGTAGAACTGTCCCCTCTACTTCCCCTTCTATCTGGGGTGTGTTTGTGTGTGTAGAACTGTCCCCTCTACCTCCCCTTCTATCTGGGGTGTGTTTGTGTGTAGAACTGTCCCCTCTACCTCCCCTTCTATCTGTGGTGTGTTTGTGTGTGTAGAACTGTCCCCTCTACCTCCCCTTCTATCTGGGGTGTGTTTGTGTGTAGAACTGTCCCCTCTACTTCCCCTTCTATCTGGGGTGTGTTTGTGTGTAGAACTGTCCCCTCTACTTCCCCTTCTATCTGGGGTGTGTTTGTGTGTAGAACTGTCCCCTCTACCTCCCCTTCTATCTGGGGTGTGTTTGTGTGTAGAACTGTCCCCTCTATTTCCCCTTCTATCTGTGGTGTGTTTGTGTGTGTAGAACTGTCCCCTCTACTTCCCCTTCTATCTGGGGTGTGTTTGTGTGTAGAACTGTCCCCTCTACTTCCCCTTCTATCTGGGGTGTGTTTGTGTGTGTAGAACTGTCCCCTCTACTTCCCCTTCTATCTGGGTGTGTTTGTGTGTGTAGAACTGTCCCCTCTACCTCCCCTTCTATCTGGGGTGTGTTTGTGTGTAGAACTGTCCCCTCTACTTCCCCTTCTATCTGTGGTGTGTTTGTGTGTGTAGAACTGTCCCCTCTACTTCCCCTTCTATCTGGGGTGTGTTTGTGTGTGTAGAACTGTCCCCTCTACTTCCCCTTCTATCTGGGGTGTGTTTGTGTGTAGAACTGTCCCCTCTACCTCCCCTTCTATCTGTGGTGTGTTTGTGTGTGTAGAACTGTCCCCTCTACCTCCCCTTCTATCTGTGGTGTGTTTGTGTGTGTAGAACTGTCCCCTCTACTTCCCCTTCTATCTGGGGTGTGTTTGTGTGTGTAGAACTGTCCCCTCTACCTCCCCTTCTATTTGGGGTGTGTTTGTGTGTAGAACTGTCCCCTCTACCTCCCCTTCTATCTGTGGTGTGTTTGTGTGTGTAGAACTGTCCCCTCTACCTCACCTTCTATCTGGGGTGTGTTTGTGTGTAGAACTGTCCCCTCTACTTCCCCTTCTATCTGGGGTGTGTTTGTGTGTAGAACTGTCCCCTCTACCTCCCCTTCTATCTGGGGTGTGTTTGTGTGTAGAACTGTCCCCTCTATTTCCCCTTCTATCTGTGGTGTGTTTGTGTGTGTAGAACTGTCCCCTCTACCTCCCCTTCTATCTGGGGTGTGTTTGTGTGTAGAACTGTCCCCTCTACTTCCCCTTCTATCTGGGGTGTGTTTGTGTGTGTAGAACTGTCCCCTCTACTTCCCCTTCTATCTGGGATGTGTTTGTGTGTGTAGAACTGTCCCCTCTACCTCCCCTTCTATCTGGGGTGTGTTTGTGTGTAGAACTGTCCCCTCTATTTCCCCTTCTATCTGTGGTGTGTTTGTGTGTGTAGAACTGTCCCCTCTACTTCCCCTTCTATCTGGGGTGTGTTTGTGTGTGTAGAACTGTCCCCTCTACTTCCCCTTCTATCTGGGGTGTGTTTGTGTGTAGAACTGTCCCCTCTATTTCCCCTTCTATCTGTGGTGTGTTTGTGTGTGTAGAACTGTCCCCTCTACTTCCCCTTCTATCTGGGGTGTGTTTGTGTGTGTAGAACTGTCCCCTCTACTTCCCCTTCTATCTGGGGTGTGTTTGTGTGTGTAGAACTGTCCCCTCTACTTCCCCTTCTATCTGGGGTGTGTTTGTGTGTAGAACTGTCCCCTCTACCTCCCCTTCTATCTGGGGTGTGTTTGTGTGTAGAACTGTCCCCTCTACTTCCCCTTCTATCTGGGGTGTGTTTGTGTGTAGAACTGTCCCCTCTACTTCCCCTTCTATCTGTGGTGTGTTTGTGTGTGTAGAACTGTCCCCTCTACTTCCCCTTCTATCTGGGGTGTGTTTGTCTGTAGAACTGTCCCCTCTACTTCCCCTTCTATCTGTGGTGTGTTTGTGTGTAGAACTGTCCCCTCTACTTCCCCTTCTATCTGTGGTGTGTTTGTGTGTAGAACTGTCCCCTCTACTTCCCCTTCTATCTGTGGTGTGTTTGTGTGTAGAACTGTCCCCTCTACCTCCCCTTCTATCTGTGGTGTGTGTGTGTGTAGAACTGTCCCCTCTACTTCCCGTTCTATCTGGGGTGTGTTTGTGTGTAGAACTGTCCCCTCTATCTCCCCTTCTATCTGTGGTGTGTGTGTGTGTAGAACTATCCCCTCTACTACCCCTTCTATCTGGGGTGTGTTTGTGTGTGTAGAACTGTCCCCTCTACTCCCCCTTCTATCTGGGGTGTGTTTGTGTGTAGAACTGTCCCCTCTACCTCCCCTTCTATCTGGGGTGTGTTTGTATGTAGAACTGTCCCCTCTACTTCCCCTTCTATCTGGGGTGTGTTTGTGTGTAGAACTGTCCCCTCTACTTCCCCTTCTATCTGGGGTGTCTTTGTGTGTAGAACTGTCCCCTCTACCCCCCCTTCTATCTGTGGTGTGTTTGTGTGTGTAGAAGTGTCCCCTCTACTTCCCCTTCTATCTGGGGTGTGTTTTTGTGTGTAGAACTGTCCCCTCTATTTCCCCTTCTATCTGGGGTGTGTTTGTGTGTAGAACTGTCCCCTCTATTTCCCCTTCTATCTGTGGTGTGTTTGTGTGTGTAGAACTGTCCCCTCTACTTCCCCTTCTATCTGGGGTGTGTTTGTGTGTGTAGAACTGTCCCCTCTACTTCCCCTTCTATCTGGGGTGTGTTTGTGTGTAGAACTGTCCCCTCTACCTCCCCTTCTATCTGGGGTGTGTTTGTGTGTAGAACTGTCCCCTCTACTTCCCCTTCTATCTGGGGTGTGTTTGTGTGTAGAACTGTCCCCTCTACTTCCCCTTCTATCTGTGGTGTGTTTGTGTGTAGAACTGTCCCCTCTACTTCCCCTTCTATCTGTGGTGTGTTTGTGTGTAGAACTGTCCCCTCTACTTCCCCTTCTATCTGTGGTGTGTTTGTGTGTAGAACTGTCCCCTCTACTTCCCCTTCTATCTGTGGTGTGTTTGTGTGTAGAACTGTCCCCTCTACCTCCCCTTCTATCTGTGGTGTGTGTGTGTGTAGAACTGTCCCCTCTACTTCCCCTTCTATCTGGGGTGTGTTTGTGTGTAGAACTGTCCCCTCTACTTCCCCTTCTATCTGGGGTGTGTTTGTGTGTAGAACTGTCCCCTCTACTTCCCCTTCTATCTGTGGTGTGTTTGTGTGTGTCGAACTGTCCCCTCTACTTCCCCTTCTATCTGGGGTGTGTTTGTGTGTAGAACTGTCCCCTCTACTTCCCCTTCTATCTGGGGTGTGTTTGTGTGTAGAACTGTCCCCTCTACTTCCCCTTCTATCTGTGGTGTGTTTGTGTGTGTAGAAGTGTCCCCTCTACTTCCCCTTCTATCTGGGGTGTGTTTTTGTGTGTAGAACTGTCCCCTCTACTTCCCCTTCTATCTGGGGTGTGTTTGTGTGTAGAACTGTCCCCTCTATTTCCCCTTCTATCTGTGGTGTGTTTTTGTGTGTGTAGAACTGTCCCCTCTACTTCCCCTTCTATCTGGGGTGTGTTTGTGTGTGTAGAACTGTCCCCTCTACTTCCCCTTCTATCTGGGGTGTGTTTGTGTGTGTAGAACTGTCCCCTCTACTTCCCCTTCTATCTGTGGTGTGTTTGTGTGTGTCGAACTGTCCCCTCTACTTCCCCTTCTATCTGGGGTGTCTTTGTGTGTAGAACTGTCCCCTCTACCCCCCCTTCTATCTGTGGTGTGTTTGTGTGTAGAACTGTCCCCTCTACCTCCCCTTCTATCTGGGGTGTGTTTGTGTGTAGAACTGTCCCCTCTATTTCCCCTTCTATCTGTGGTGTGTTTGTGTGTGTAGAACTGTCCCCTCTACCTCCCCTTCTATCTGGGGTGTGTTTGTGTGTAGAACTGTCCCCTCTACTTCCCCTTCTATCTGGGTTGTGTTTGTGTGTGTAGAACTGTCCCCTCTACCTCCCCTTCTATCTGGGATGTGTTTGTGTGTGTAGAACTGTCCCCTCTACCTCCCCTTCTATCTGGGGTGTGTTTGTGTGTAGAACTGTCCCCTCTATTTCCCCTTCTATCTGTGGTGTGTTTGTGTGTGTAGAACTGTCCCCTCTATTTCCCCTTCTATCTGGTGTGTGTTTGTGTGTGTAGAACTGTCCCCTCTACTTCCCCTTCTATCTGGGGTGTGTTTGTGTGTGTAGAACTGTCCCCTCTACTTCCCCTTCTATCTGGGGTGTGTTTGTGTGTAGAACTGTCCCCTCTACCTCCCCTTCTATCTGGGGTGTGTTTGTGTGTAGAACTGTCCCCTCTACTTCCCCTTCTATCTGGGGTGTGTTTGTGTGTAGAACTGTCCCCTCTACTTCCCCTTCTATCTGTGGTGTGTTTGTGTGTGTAGAACTGTCCCCTCTACTTCCCCTTCTATCTGGGGTGTGTTTGTGTGTAGAACTGTCCCCTCTACTTCCCCTTCTATCTGTGGTGTGTTTGTGTGTGTAGAACTGTCCCCTCTACTTCCCCTTCTATCTGTGGTGTGTTTGTGTGTAGAACTGTCCCCTCTACCTCCCCTTCTATCTGGGGTGTGTTTGTGTGTAGAACTGTCCCCTCTACCTCCCCTTCTATCTGGGGTGTGTTTGTGTGTAGAACTGTCCCCTCTACTTCCCCTTCTATCTGTGGTGTGTTTGTGTGTAGAACTGTCCCCTCTACTTCCCCTTCTATCTGTGGTGTGTGTGTGTGTAGAACTGTCCCCTCTACTTCCCCTTCTATCTGTGGTGTGTTTGTGTGTAGAACTGTCCCCTCTACCTCCCCTTCTATATGGGGTGTGTTTGTGTGTCGAACTGTCCCCTCTATTGCCCCTTCTATCTGTGGTGTGTTTGCAACCTTGAAACAAGGAGAGTAGAGGAACATTTTCTTGTGGACATTGTAATCTGAATTAGACAGATTACAATGTTATTCCCACCAGAGATCAAACTAAAGGCAAGCTGTCTACCTTTCACTCAACCCACACCACTTACAGTCCAGCCGGCCATTAGTAGCAGCTAATAGAATATGGTTTCATTCTTTAGCTTTAAAATCCAGAAGGTTGATTTCTCTTACCTTTTACAGAGTCTCTGATCCTGGATGTAAGGTCCATCTTTTCTGAAAGGACATTCATTTGATTTATTGTCCTAGAGAGAGAAACAGATCAATGCTTTGGTATACTCTTATTTAATATATGTAATCCAACCCTCTGTGCAAAAACTGGTTGAATCAAGGTATTTTTCTAAGTTATTTCAACAAAAAAGTCCATGTGATGACTTTGAATCAAAGTGGAACACTAATAAAGTCATTGACTTAAGGGCTTGTAAGTAAGCATTTCCCTGTAAGGTATCCATCTGTTGTACTCGGCGCATGTGACAAATACGTTTTGATTTGATTTGACACACTCTAACACATAGACACACTCTAGCACACATACACACTCTAGCACACATACACACATACACACTCTAACACACATACACACTCTAACACACATATACACTCTAACACACATACACACTCTAACACACATACACACTCTAGCACACACAGACACACTCTAGCACACAGACACACTCTAACACACATACACACTCTAACACACATATACACTCTAGCACACATACACACTTTAGCACACACAGACACACTCTAACACACATACACACTCTAACACACATACACACTCTAACACACATACACACTCTAACACACATACACACTCTAGCACACAGACACACTCTAACACACATACACACTCTAACACACATACACACTCTAGCACACAGACACACTCTAACGCACATACACACTCTAGCACACATACACACTCTAGCACACATACACACTCTAGCACACACATACACACTCTAGCACACACAGACACACTCTAGCACACACAGACACACTCTAACACACATACACACTCTAGCACACACAGACACACTCTAGCACACATACACACTCTAGCACACATACACACTCTGGCACACACAGACACACTTTAACACACACAGACAAACTCTAATACACAGACACTGTCAGCGATTAGGTGAATTGATAAGCGGAGTCAGGCGCAGGACACAGGTATGAGTAATAATCTGAATTTACACAAAAATGTAAGCAAGGTTCCAACAAAGAAAAATACAAAATCCAGAGCACAAACAACATGACAATAACAATCATTCACAAAACAGAAAGGGAAGCCAGAGTGTTAAATAAGGGACATTGATTATGGAATGGAAACCAGGTATGTGTAATATAGACAAAACAAAACGAAAAGGAAACATGGATCGGTGGTGACTAGAAAGCCGGTGACGTCGACCGCCGAACACCACCCGAACAAGGAGAGGGGCCGACTTCGGCGGAAGTCATGACAGACACACTCTAACACAGACACACTCTAACAAACACATACACACTCTAACAAACACACTCTAACCTGTACCTTAAATATTACTTTGCCTTATGCGACTTCAGAAAGTATTCACACCTTTGACTTTTTGTTGTTTTACAGCCTGTGTTTAAAATGGATTAAATTGATATTTTTTTGTCACTGGCCTACATACAATACCCCATCATGTCAAAGTGGATTTATGTTTTACATGTGTTTTTACAAATGAAAGAAAATGAAAAAGATGAAATGTCTTGAGTCAATAAGTATTCAACCCTTTTGTTATGGCAAGCCTAAGTAATTTCATGAATAAAAATGTGCTTAACAAGTCACATAATACGTTGCATGGACTCACTCTGTGTGCAATAATAGTGTTTAACATGATTTTTTAAATTACTAGCTCATCTCTCTATCCCACACATACAATTATCTGTCAAGCAGTGAGTTTCAAACACAGATTCAACCTCAAAGAGCAGGGAGGTTTTCCAATGCATCGCACAGAAGGGCATCTATTGGTATAAAATAAAACAATCTGACACTGAAAATTTGTTTGAGCATGGTGAAGTTATTACTCAAGCTTTGGATGGTTTGTCAATACACCCAGTCACTACAACAATAGTAGTCTGTCCTAACTCAGTTGCCGGAGAGGAAGGAAACCACTCAGGGATTTCATCATGAGGCCATTGGAGACTTTACAGAGTTGAATGGCTGTGATAGGAGAAAACTGATGATGGATAAACAACATTGCAGTTACTCAACAATACTAACCTAAATGACAGAGTCAAAAAAGGAAGCCTGTACAGAATAAAAATATTCCAAAACATGCATCAAGGCAACAAGGCACTAAAGTAATTCTGCAAATAAATTTTGCAGGAAAAGCAATTAACTTTTTGTCCTGATTACAAAGTGTTATGTTTGGGGCGAATTCAATACAACATATTACTGAGTACCATTCTTCATATTTTCAAGCATAGTGGTGGCTGCATCATGTTATGGGTATACCTGTAGTCATTAAGGACTTGGGAGTTTTTCAGGATAAAAAGAAACAGAATGAAGCTAAGCACAGGCAAAATTCTAGAGGAAAACCTGTTTCTGTTTACTTTCCACCAGACACTGGGAGATGAATTCACCTTTCAGCAGGACAATAACCTGAAACACAAGGCCAAATCTACACTGGATTAGTTTACCAAGAAGAGTGAATATTCCTGAGTGGCTATGACAAGACCTGAAAGTGGCTGTCCATCAATGATCAACAATCATTTTGACAGAGCTTAAATAATATTTTGAAGAATAATGGGCAAATGTTGCACAATCTAGGTATGGAAAGCGCTTAGAGTGTGTGTGTGTCTGTGTGTGATAGTGTGCCTTCGAAAGTATTCAGACCCCTTGACTTTTTCCACCTTTTGTTACGTTACAAACTTATTCTAAAATGGATGAAATAAAAAAAATCCTCAGCAATCTACACAAAATGTTCCATAGTGACGTAGCAGAAACAGGTTTTTATACGTTTTTGTAAACGCATTTAATATCAAAAACGGCAATACCTTATTTACATCAGACATGATCAGACATGATTTGGAAAGGCACACACCTGTCTATCTAAGGTCTCACAGTTGACAGGACATGTCAGAGCAAAAACCAAGCCATGAGGTCGAAGGAACTGTCCGTAGAGCTCTGAGACGACAGGATGGTATCGAGGCACAGACCTGGGGAAGGGTACCAAAAATCGTCTGCAGCATTAAAGATCCCCAAGAACACAGTGGCCTCCATCATTCTTAAAATGGAAGAAGTTTGGAACCACCAACACTCTTCCTGAAGCTAACCGTCCGGCCAAACTGTGCAATCGGGGGAGAAGAGGCTTTGTCAGAGAGGTGACCAAGAGCCCGATGGTCACTCTGACAGAGCTCCAGAGTTCCACTGTGGAGATGGGAGAACCATCCGGAAGGACAACCATCTCTGCAGCACTCCACCAATCAGGGCTATATGGAAAAGTGCCCAGACAGAAGCCACAGGCTGCTTGGAGTTTGCCAAAAGGCACCTAAAGACTCTCAGACCATGAGAAACAAGATTCTCTGATCTGATGAAACCAAGATTGAACTCTTTGGCCTGAATGCCAAGCATCACGCCTGGAGGAAACCTGGCACCATCCTTATGGTGAAGCATGGTGGTGGCTCCCGAGCACTCAAGACCTCAGACTAGGGCGAAGGTTCACCTTCTAAAAGGAAAACTACCCTAATCACACAGCTAAGACAACGCAGGAGTGGCTTCGGGACAAGTCTTTGAATGTCACTGAGTGGCCCAGCCAGAGACCAGACTTGAACCCGATCAAAGATCTCTGGAGTGACCTGAAAATAGCTGTGCAGCGACGCTCCCCATCCAACTTGACAGAGCTTGAGAGGATCTGCAGAGAAGAATGGGTGAAACTCTCCAAATACAGGTGTGCCAAGCTTGTGGCGTAATACCCAAGAAGACTCGAGGCTGTAATCACTGCCAAAGGTGCTTCAACAAAGTACTCAGTAAAAGGTCTAAAAATGTATGTAAATGTGATATTTCTGTTTTTTATTTTTTATAAATTTGCTTTGTCATTCTGGGGTATTGTGTAGATGGATGAGGAAAAAATGATTTAATCTATTTTAGAGGAAGGCTGTAGCGTGACAAAATGTGTAAAAATTCAAGGGGTCTGAATTCTTTCCGAATGAACTGTACTGTAGCTCCTACCAGCTATCAATGTTTTACAAATGGAAAAAAGAAGCCTCTGTATCTGTCCCCTTCCTTTGTACGTCATCATGTGACTCCCCTCTCCGCTCACAGACCAAAACATCAGAGGCAGATCGAGACACACTTAAAGTGTTGAGGAACATCATCAATGATAAGACTCAGAGAAAAAATTATATTTTGTGGCTTTCTCTGTCAGTTAGATCAGCACTCAGCACTGAGCTCTCTGTCTTTCAGCCCCAGCCTCGTTCTCTCTCTCTCCCTCTCTTTCTCTCTCTCTTTCTCTCTCCCTTTCTCTCTCTCTTCCTCTCTTTCTCCCTATCGCTCTCTCTTTTCCTCCTCATACTCCTCCTCCTCTGTCTCTGCAACTGGGGAGCAGTGGGGTCTTTGAAGACGACTTAGGAGGTGAACCTGACTAGGAGTCTCGGAACGCAGAATAATCACACTTTGATCATCCTCTAGTTTTTCTACATTCTCTATTTCTCACACTCACACGCACACGCACACTCACACGCACACGCACACTCACGCACACGCACACGCACACGCACACGCACACGCACACGCACACACACACACACACACACACACACACACACACACACACACACACACACACACACACACACAGAGTGACTTCCAGACACATTAGACTAATGGACCATAATGATCCCTTTTTTCCCTGCCACTTTCAGACAGCGTCAAAGCTTCAAAGAGAATAGCTTCTTTACTAAAATATTTGCACACACATCCTGCTGCAGAGAACATCCA